>NC_092227.1:47092415-47232415 GCF_036320965.1 Panulirus ornatus
AGTAGAAGAGATGGCCAGAGAGCGTTATTGGATTACGTGTTAATTGACAGGCGCGCGAAAGAGAGACTTTTGGATGTTAATGTCCTGAGAGGTGCAACTGGAGGGATGTCTGATCATTATCTTGTGGAGGCTAAGGTGAAGATTTGTATGGGTTTTCAGAAAAGAAGAGTGAATGTTGGGGTGAAGAGGGTGGTGAGAGTAAGTGAGCTTGAGAAGGAGACTTGTGTGAGGAAGTACCAGGAGAGACTGAGTACAAAATGGAAAAAGGTGAGAACAATGGAAGTAAGGGGAGTGGGAGAGGAATGGGATGAATTTAGGGAATCAGTGATGGATTGCGCAAAAGATGCTTGTGGCATGAGAAGAGTGGGAGGTGGGTTGATTAGAAAGGGTAGTGAGTGGTGGGATGAAGAAGTAAGATTATTAGTGAAAGAGAAGCGAGAGGCATTTGGACGATTTTTGCAGGGAAAAAATGCAATTGAGTGGGAGATGTATAAAAGAAAGAGACAGGAGGTCAAGAGAAAGGTGCAAGAGGTGAAAAAGAGGGCAAATGAGAGTTGGAGTGAGAGTGTGTCATTAAATTTTAGGGAGAATAAAAAGATGTTCTGGAAGGAGGTAAATAAAGTGCGTAAGACAAGGGAGCGAATGGGAACTTCTGTGAAGGGCGCAAATGGGGAGGTGATAACAAGTAGTGGTGATGTGAGAAAGAGATGGAGTGAGTATTTTGAAGGTTTGTTGAATGTGTTTGATGATAGAGTGGCAGATATAGGGTGTTTTGGTCGAGGTGGTGTGCAAAGTGAGAGGGTTAGGGAAAATGATTTGGTAAACAGAGAAGAGGTAGTAAAAGCTTTGCGGAAGATGAAAGCCGGCAAGGCAGCAGGATTTGGATGGTATTGCAGTGGAATTTATTAGAAAAGGGGGTTACTGTATTATTGACTGGTTGGTAAGGTTATTTAATGTATGTATGACTCATGGTGAGGTGCCTGAGGATTGGCGGAATGCGTGCACAGTGCCATTGTACAAAGGCAAAGGGGATAAGAGAGAGTGCTCAAATTTCAGAGGTATAAGTTTGTTGAGTATTCCTGGTAAATTATATGGGAGGGTATTGATTGAGAGGGTGAAGGCATGTACAGAGCATCAGATGGGGGAAGAGCAGTGTGGTTTCAGAAGTGGTAGAGGATGTGTGGATCAGGTGTTTGCTTTGAAGAATGTATGTGAGAAATACTTAGAAAAGCAAATGGATTTGTATGTAGCATTTATGGATCTGGAGAAGGCATATGATAGAGTTGACAGAGATGCTGTGTGGAAGGTATTAAGAATATATGGTGTGGGAGGAAAGTTGTTAGAAGCAGTGAAAAGTTTTTATCGAGGATGTAAGGC
This sequence comes from Panulirus ornatus, assembly GCF_036320965.1. Classification (NCBI taxonomy): domain Eukaryota; kingdom Metazoa; phylum Arthropoda; class Malacostraca; order Decapoda; family Palinuridae; genus Panulirus; species Panulirus ornatus. The sequence goes on from NC_092227.1 coordinate 47,093,793, forward strand.
ATGTGTACGTGTAGGAAGAGAGGAAAGTGATTGGTTCTCAGTGAATGTAGGTTTGCGGCAGGGGTGTGTGATGTCTCCATGGAAGCGAGTCAGTTGCTGTTCGCTGATGATACAGTGCTGTTGGCTGATTCATGTGAGAAACTGCAGAAGCTGGGGACTCAGTTTGGTAAAATGTGTGAAAGAAGAAAGCTGAGAGTAAATGTGAATAAGAGCAAGGTTATTAGGTACAGTAGAGTACAGTACAGACAAGTCAATTGGGAGATAAGTTTAAATGGAGAAAAACTGGAGGCAGTGAAGTGTTTTAGATATCTGGGAGTGGATTAGGCAGCGGATGGAACCATGGAAGCGGAAGTGAATCACAGGGTGGGGGAGGGGGCGAAAATTATGGGAGCGTTGAAGAATGTGTGGAAGTCGCGAACATTATCTCGGAAAGCAAAAATGGGTATGTTTGAGGGAATAGTGGTTCCAACAATGTTATATGGTTGCGAGGCGTGGGCTATGGATAGAGTTGTGCAGAGGAGGGTGGATGTGCTGGAAATGAGATGTTTGAGGACAATATGTGAGGTGGTTTGATCGCGTAAGTAATAATAGGGTAAGAAAGACGTGTGGTAATAAAAAGAGTGTGTTGAGAGAGCAGAAGAGGATGTTTTGAAATGGTTTGGTCACATGGAGAGAATGAGTGAGGAAAGATTGACCAAGAGGATATGTGTGTCAGAGGTGGAGGGAACAAGAAGTGGGAGACCAAATTGGGGGTGGAAAGATGGTGTGAAAAAGATTTTGAGTGATCGGGGCCTGAACATGCAGGAGGGTGAAAGGCGTGCAAGGAATAGAGTGAATTGGATCGATGTGGTATACCGGGGTCGACGTGCTGTCAATGGATTGAACCAGGGCATGTGAAGCGTAGGGGTAAACCATGGAAAGTTTTGTGGGGCCTGGATGTGGAAAGGGAGCTGTGGTTTCGGTGCATTATTACATGACAGCTAGAGACTGAGTGTGAACGAATGTGACCTTTGTTGTCTTTTCCTAGCGCTACCTCGCGCACATGAGGGGTGAGGGGGTTGTTATTTCATGTGTGGCGGGGTGGTGATGGGAATGATTAAAGGCAGACAGTATGAATTATGTACATGTGTATATATGTCTGTATATATATATATATATATATATATATATATATATATATATATATATATATATATATGTATGTATATATATATGTATACGTTGAGATGTCTAGGTATGTATATGTGCGTGTGTGGACGTGTATGTATGTGTATGTGGGTGGGTAGGGCCATTCTTTCGTCTGTTTCCTTGCGCTACCTCGCTAACGCGGGAGACAGCGACAAACCAAAATAGATAAATAAAGATATATATATATATATATATATATATATATATATATATATATATATATATATATATATATATATGGAAGCTTTGGAACACTACCACTCTCGTGTCTTCACCAATGACTATCTGACACGTTTTAAAAGACTGGTATTAAACCTCCTCCAAAATTGGGAAATACTTTTCCTTGCCTCTCTATATTACAGTTAAGGCCTGGCCTCATTGTAAGTGACTGGAGCCTCAAAAGTAAAAAAAGAAAAAAAAAGAAATATATGTATTACAGTATCATGTACTCGACTGTCATTTTTCCTTTTTCCCAATGTCACTTCCGCCCTTGGAGCGAGTGACGTCATCTTCGGTAAAATATGTACGTGCGTGCGTGCGTGCGTGCAGTGCAGACAACCCTAGCGGCCAATGATAAGAAAAAAAAGTATTGACAATTGAACTGCTGCACCTTGTATCGACCGAGGGATTTATGGTCTTGACGTTTATGATGTGTGCGTTTAGCTGTTATGGTTACTGCTGTAGCTTTATTGTGCTGTGAATTACATGTTCCATGTGTGTGTGTGTGTGTGTGTGTGTGTTCACTGGAGATGTCCTCGGTATATGCATGCTGGTGGTGGTGGTGGTGGTAGCGTTTTCCTTTGTTCGTCCATAGTTTTTCCAGCCAGTATTGTTCTTCGCTCACATTTCAGCTCGGCGGCTGGCTACCGTCGCTGCACCCCCCAACACACCTCCTCCTCTTTGATCAGTTTCCCTGCCTCAATCTCTCTCTCTCTCTCTCTCTCTCTCTCTCTCTCTCTCTCTCTCTCTCTCTCTCTCTCTCTCTCTCTCTCTCTCTCTCTCTCTCTCTCTCTCCTGGCGGCTAAGCCTGAAGGCGATATTTTTCTTTTTCTTTACCCCTCCATATTTATTGCCTCTGTCTGTCTTGTTCGAGATCATTCTCTCTCTCTCTCTCTCTCTCTCTCTCTCTCTCTCTCTCTCTCTCTCTCTCTCTCTCTCTCTCAGACGCACGCACACATTCTGGTGGGCGTTTCAGGAATTCTCAGGAGGAGCGACAGTACCAGTGAGGCAGAGAATCTTTTCCCCAGCGGGTGAAGGGTTGGGAGGTTGTGGGAGGGTTTAGGGCTAAACGAAGAGAGCGGAAAGTGTTCTGGAGGGCCTCGGCGGGCCTAAGACTGCGGAAGGGGATAAGTTTCCCTGAAGGAGAACCTGTTGAAAGTTGGGAAGTTGGAGGGTGGACGGTGAGGGATTACTAGGCAAGGAGAGACGAGGGGGTAGACGATGGGAGGAGGTAGGGGTAAAGGGTTAGGTAAACGGAGTGGAAGAAGAGAAACAAAAAGCAGGAGGAGGAGGAGGAGGAAGAAGAGAATTTAGGAGGAGGAAGAAGAGGCACTGAGTAAGGAGTGAAGAGTAGATGAAGGGTGTAGAAGAAAGGAGAGTGACTGAAAAAGGGGCAAGTTGAGGTAAAGTCTGGGAGGAGGAGAGCCGGATGAGGAGCAGGTGACGGTGAGTAATGAGATTTGTCAGAGATGTGAGTAACGAATGAGGGAGCTCTTGGATGAATTGCTTTGGAATATATGAGCCACCTTTCCGGGAATCAACGGCGCCAAGTTTATATTAAAAATGGTCACCAAGGCAGCCAACCAACCGTATCCGCCTGCTCCTCTACTGCTTCAGAAACCAACGGGCCCGTTAATAACCAGCGGGCCCGTAATAACCATAGAGTCCGTCATAACCAACGGGCCCGTAATAACCATAGAGTCCGTCATAACCAACGGGCCCGTAATAACCAGCGGGTCCGTAATAACCAGCGGGCCCGTAATAACCAACGGGCGCGTAATAACCATAGAGTCTGTAATAACCAACAGGCCCGTAATAGCCAGCGGGCCCGTAATAACCATAGAGTCCGTCATAACCGACGGGTCCGTAATAACCAACGGGCCCGTAATAACCAACGGAATTTATCTAGATATTGGTATAAACAAGTTGACGAGCGATTGTGAGAATCGTTTGTAACAAAGTTACAAAAAAGTAAGAGTAAAGACATGTTCTATTCTATTGCTGAATAGATTGTGTGTATATATATATATATATATATATATATATATATATATATATATATATATATATATATATATATATATATACACACACACAATCTATTGCTGAATAGATTGTGTGTATATATATATATATATATATATATATATATATATATATATATATATATATATATATATATATATATGTGTGTGAATAAGAGCAAGGTTATTAGGTACAGTAGGGTTGAGGGTCAAGTCAATTGGGAGGTGAGTTTGAATGGAGAAAAACTGGAGGAAGTGAAGTGTTTTAGATATCTGGGAGTGGATCTGGCAGCGGATGGAACCATGGAAGCGGAAGTGGATCATAGGGTGGGGGAGGGGGCGAAAATCCTGGGGGCCTTGAAGAATGTGTGGAAGTCGAGAACATTATCTCGGAAAGCAAAAATGGGTATGTTTGAAGGAATAGTGGTTCCAACAATGTTGTATGGTTGCGAGGCGTGGGCTATGGATAGAGTTGTGCGGAGGAGGATGGATGTGCTGGAAATGAGATGTTTGAGGACAATGTGTGGTGTGAGGTGGTTTGATCGAGTGAGTAACGTAAGGGTAAGAGAGATGTGTGGAAATAAAAAGAGCGTGGTTGAGAGAGCAGAAGAGGGTGTTTTGAAGTGGTTTGGGCACATGGAGAGGATGAGTGAGGAAAGATTGACCAAGAGGATATATGTGTCGGAGGTGGAGGGAACAAGGAGAAGAGGGAGACCAAATTGGAGTTGGAAAGATGGAGTGAAAAAGATTTTGTGTGATCGGGGCCTGAACATGCAGGAGGGTGAAAGGAGGGCAAAGAATAGAGTGAATTGGAGCGATGTGGTATACCGGGGTTGACGTGCTGTCAGTGGATTGAAGCAGGGCATGTGAAGCGTCTGGGGTAAACCATGGAAAGCTGTGTAGGTATGTATATTTGTGTGTGTGGACGTATGTATATACATGTGTATGGGGGGGGGGGGTTGGGCCATTTCTTTCGTCTGTTTCCTTGCGCTACCTCGCAAACGCGGGAGACAGCGACAAAGTATAATAATAAAAAAAAATATATATATATATATATATATATATATATATATATATATATATATATATATATATATATATTCCTACGAGTCCACGAGGAAAATGAAACACGATAAGTTCCCAAGTGCACTTTCGTGTAATAATCACATCATCAGGGGAGAGACAAGATTATTATACGAAAGTGCACTTGGGAACTTATCGTGTTTCATTTTCCCCTTGGACTCATTGGAATATACTTGATCACGCGCAAAATTGTGACCCTTTCCAATATATATATATATATATATATATATATATATATATATATATATATATATATATATATATATATGGCTAAAGTCAGGTACCCTTTATCGACCAGCCTCGAGGGAGAATAAGAAATTGCTTCACTCTGTGGTGGTGGTGTAGTCGAAGTGACCGTGTTCGAACCCGGGACCACTTAAGGGTGTGTAGGTGACGCAGCCACGGTAAGCACTGAAAAAACGATGTATTTGTATATTGATATATACATAGAGAGAGATGACTACTGCGTTAACTTTGCCTAGAAAACAGTTGGAAGATTTGTTACGTCATTTTTGTAAGGAATGCATTACACTACTGGTTAATTACTGTACACTTCTGTTACATTGTAGCCTTCATCCATATCATGGCTACGACCGAGGCCATGGCACAGTGTGTTTCGGGTAACTGCTGTACGTAGTTTCCAACCCTTCCTTGAACAGGATCTTAATTAAGCGGCGAAATACGGCCATTTCCATAACACTCGAACCACTTAATTCACTTCAGACAGCGAGGCGTTCCTGAAAAATACACGGGTCCTGACTCATTATTATGCAGGGGTGGAACGGGATATTACGGGGAGGTGGTGTGGCCGCCTCACCGGAGCTGTCGATGCTGCAGGAAACAAGACAGATTGGGCTAATTTGGGAAGCTGAGGAGAACGCTGGTCGTACACAGGCAAGAGGCAGCCTTGGAGGTGTAACGTGTGTCTTGTACAGTGTGTGGTGATGTGTGTGTGGAGACGTAGTGTGTGGTGGTGTAGTTTGTGGGTTGTGTGGTGTAGTGCGTGGAGGTGTGTGTGTGTGTGTGGTGATGTAGTGTGAGGAAGTGTGGTGTGGCGTATGGTAATGTAGTGTATGGTGCTACAGTTTCTGGAGGGATAGTGTGTGGTGAAGTGTGTGGAGGTTTAGTGTATGAAGGTGGTGGTTGTGTGGAAGTGTTGTGTGTGGAGGGTAAGAAGGTAGGGTGGAAAGACAGTGCACGGCAATGTTTTCATGAAAGAATGTGTGGTAGAGGGAACGACAGACTGAGAGTGTGTAAGGAAGGTGGAGAGAGAGAGAGAGAGAGAGAGAGAGAGAGAGAGAGAGAGAGAGAGAATCTGTAAGGTGTGTTAAACCATAAAATTTTGTCAGAACATTACTACGTGCAGGTAGGTGGCTGTTAAATCCAGCTTGCCTCACCTTTATGAAAGTATGAGGGAAGAAAGTGGTATATGTAATAAGGGACAGAAAATGAAAAGGTAAATAATAAAAAGGCGTATCAAACAAGAGGGGGGGGGGGGAATATGTACGAAGAGATCCACTGATCACATACGGACTACATATGATATGCCATCGGCTCTTACGCCCTTAGGGAAAGGATTCGTGTTGAAATTTTATAATAAAACCAAGGGGAAATATTTTTTCGATAAACATCGATGTTTGTTTTATATCAAAATGCAAATTTTATTGTGGTTCAGGAGTTGAATTACCCTCTAATAAAGTTCCCTATTTTACTTGGCTTTGTTTGGTTTCCATTATTCCCGCTAGGTTGGCCACACACACACACACACACACACACACACACACATGGCGCTCCAGAGCTCTGAGTCGTGTACGAGGGAGGAGAAAATTAACGGTAAGAGTATAGGACCTGGTCTTGTGCATGGAGTGAAGCTAGGCGAGAGAGCTGTGTGTCTCTCCTGTTATGGGGCAAGTTTGAGGGGCGGAGGAGAAAGAGGTGGGGAAGGAGGGCTGAATCCCCTCCTGTATCATCACTTTCTAAAGTAAGAAAAAGCGTGAGGTAAGAGAAGGTGGTTTTACCCTCGAGGATCAGTCGTCTGTTCCTGACGCTCCCTCGCTGGTAACAAGATGATGTGAGGATAAGATGGAATTATGCCTTTTTGTCCCTCATCCTCAGGTGGCTCGTGCATGACCTTCCTCACTCACGACACACAGTGACCTTCAGTCTCACGACGCATGGCTTCCATCACACCTCATGACGCATGACCTCTCACAGATGTGTCAGTGTGTTGAGCTGTATGATAAGACAGTGAAGACACGTACCTTCCTCTGTTTTCTATATCGTCCAGTGATGGTTGTAGATATCTCCCTCAGCTAAAGCTTCTTTTAACCAAACTTCAGTTGACCAGACATAGACATAGTGCAATCTAAGCTAAAGCTTCACTTATGCAAGAATGAATTTGCCAAACGCGCTTTAGTCGACTAGATGCACGTATTGTGTCCACATAAGCTAAAGCTTTCTTTAACCAAGCTTTAGTTGACTAGATACATGCATTATGTTTGTACACATAAGTTAAAGCTTCCCTTGTTTAAGCTGAAATTCACCAAACATGCTTTAGTTGACAGACACATGGATTGTCTAGACGTTAGCTAAAGCTTCTCTTTACTAAGCTTCAATTTACCAGACACATGTATTATTGTGTACACAAGCTAAAGCTCTCCTTTAATTGACGGGGACACATGCATTGTTTGCACATAAGCTTAAACTTTCTAAAACCAAGGTTTAGTTGACCAGATACATGTTCGTGTACATATATGCTAAAACTTCCTTTTGACGTACATACACATGCATTACGTGCACATAAGCTAAAGCATTCCATAACCAAGCTGCAGTTAACCAGACATATGCATTACGTCTCCTGAACTTTCGAGTGATCGTGTCGGAGGTCAGGGATTTCATTTTCCTTATCTCTCCTCGACGTAAAAAGTGCTCACTTTCAGGTAATCACCTTCGTTTGAAGGTGCGTGCTAGTCCCTCGAAGTGATGATCTGCACGCAATGTTTCGACTGGCTCGTACGGTGGAAGTGATTGTGCAGGACCTTGCAGAGTGAGGTGGTAGTGCCGGCTTTTGCCTGGGCCATGGAGAGCTTTTGGTTAATCCCTCGAGCGCAAAGGTGAGGGAGGACCCTTTGCCTCTCATGACGTCGTCCTTCGACCTGACTCTGAAGTGTAAGGTTTAAAAAAGGCCGAAATATACCCAAGGGTCGCCCCGTCGTGCTCAGGGGTTCTACTGCCATGCTCGTTGGTTTTACTGTCGTGCTGTGCTCAAGGGTCGAACTGTCGTGCTTAAGAGTCGTACTGCCATGCTCGTTGGTTTTACTGTCGTGCTGTGCTCAAGGGTCGAACTGTCGTGCTTAAGGGTCGTACTGTCGTGCTTAAGAGTCGTACTGCCGTGCTCGTTGGTTTTACTATCGTGCTGTGCTCAAGGGTCGAACTGTCGTGCTTAAGGGTCGTACTGTCGTGCTTAAGAGTCGTACTGCCGTGCTCGTTGGTTTTACTGTCGTGCTGTGCTCAAGGGTCGAACTGTCGTGCTTAAGGGTCGTACTGTCGTGCTTAAGAGTCGTACTGCCATGCTCGTTGGTTTTACTGTCGTGCTGTGCTCAAGGGTCGAACTATCGTGCTCAAGGGTCGTACTGTCGTGCTTAAGGGTCACAGTCGTGCTTAAGAGTCGTACTTCCGTGCTCGTTGGTTTTACTGTCGTGCTCAAGGGTCGAACTGTCGTGCTCAAGGGTCGTACTGTCGAGCTCAAGGGCCGTACAGTCTTGCTTAAGAGTCGTACCGTCGTGCTCGAGGGGTTAATGAAAACTAGCTTCAGCGTACGAGTCTAGTCGACCCTGGCCTGCCCCCTTTCCCCCTCCTCAATCCCCAACCCAAAGGCCCGCGGGCCGCCGGCAGCGGACGGGTGGAACCCCCACCTGCCAGACGTATGACCAACGTGGTTCGGTCGGTACTGAAGCTTCGGCAACCAAGGATCATGAAATCATTGATCTTGACCTCTTGACCTTTGGACCTCGTAGTCAACAGGGGACCCACCAGCCACCGGCAAGCGGTACATACAACAGACACTTTTGATGGAGATGTAGCAATGCCAGGATGGACGTCTTTATGCAAATTGGGTTTAGCGTGGGGAGGGAGAGGGGATGAATATGTTCACTCATGGGGACCCGCTGAAAAAACAGTTAATTCGCCTCCCTCATTAGGGGAGGTGAGGATGAAGGTCGTGGTAGCGATAGCGGTAATAATGAGAGTAGGATAAGCTGTATACGTTATGGGAATTCTTATCACCAGAGTGAAGAGAAGGAGGATGTGAGAGTCTGTGATGTTTTTGTGTCAGTCATGTACTTTCTGGGATAGCTCAGGTGTTATAGTGTATAACATACAAGATAATGCAGGGGATATTTTATCAGTGCTTTTCACTTAAAAGAAATATGCCTTTTCCACGTTATATATATATATATATATATATATATATATATATATATATATATATATATATATACACGTAGAAAAATACACATCAAAGCCGGTACTTAATTGAGATATAAAGAGGTTGATTAATGAGAGAAGATACAAGGAAAAGTATATACAAATTTTGGAGGAAGTGAAAAATATGTGTGTTAAAAAGGTGCCAGGTCATAGTTATTAGGAAAGAGATGAGACGGTAAAGAGTTCAAAAGCTTCGACGTGTAGGGAAAGGAACAGTCATCAAAAGGGCTCAACCTTGAGTTGCCAACGGCCACACATTAATCATATGACGTAGCAGCTTGCCGAGTATTGCGTGGTTTAGGTGGTGGGGGCACACAGGCAGCCAACTCTATGGAGCAAAAACCAAATTATTGCCTGTAGAAGAAGGAAAGTGAACCAGCATTGCGGCGTAGGGCAAGAAGGTCAAGTTTTGAAGTTAGCCTGGGACAGATTATAAGTAAATTGTCAAGTAAGGAAGCAGAGCTGGAACCACCCCAGTTATGAGAGCAGTGCTCTGTACAAGGACGGATCAATCCTTTGTATAAACGGAGCAACTGTTTGTAGGAAGAGAAATATCAACGTCTATATAGGACTCGCAGTTTCTTAGAGGCAGACCTAGCTATTTCCGTGATGTAGCTTTTCCAAAATAGTGTGGATGCTGCAGTTATACCAAGCATGTTCATCAAGTGATGTTTTGACTTACAGATTTGTCAGAGTAGAGTGGAAAGTTGCAAGGAATTTTCGATAGAGTTGGGCAGAAACTGGGTCTTGGAGGCATTGAACTCGCCCAGATTTCGTCAGCCCCACTGAGATGTCCTGTCCAAGTCTGAGGTTATTGAGGAAGTTTGTCGTGACGAGATGCAGATCGAGTGAGAAAAGAAGGAACAGATCTGAAGGATGTGCAGGAATGCGGTGTTGAGTCGTCAGCGTACGAGTGCAGTTGGTTATTCGTAGAAGAAAGGAAATCGTTATTAAAAAGGGAGAAAAAGTGTCGGGGACAGGAGAGAACCTTGAGGGACACCGCTGTTGGTGGAGAAAGGGGGAAAATGTGATCCATCGACAACCATGGAGATAGATTGGCCAGTACGTGTGTGTGTCTGTGTGTACCCTGCAAGAATATACATGATGTGTGTCTGTGTGTACCCTGCAAGAATATACATGATGTGTCTGTGTGTACCCTGCAAGAATATACGTGATGTTATGATAAGACGAGAAGCATCTCTCTTGCATTGACCGACACCCCCCTCCTCCCGGCCGAGCTAAGTACAGTGTAATTGATTTTTCATTAAGTATTATATACCCCTTTCGTAAGGTTTTACTAATGAACTGATGCAGTATGCTAATGACCAGGGCACCTTTCTCTCCTAATTAGTAGTGCGCCTTTGATTCTCTCTCTCGTTGCGTTATACGCAAAGGACTATGACTTTCAACGACTCTCATATACCCCCACCCCCTCCCCCACACAACTGTAACGGTCGTCCTCTCGGCGTGAACAAGCTCGTTCGCACCAAGAGACGACTTGAACGACAACAAAGTCGCTTATTGTTCAGCCCATGAGCATGATGGTACGACCCTTGAGGCACAGCGTTACGCCCTTGAGCGCGACGGTACTGCCCTTGGGCATTGATAGCCTCGCCTTTAACCTCACCTTAAAGGTGTCAGGTCGAGGACCAGTCCATCATACTCAAGGGTCGTACCGTCGTGTCCAAGGGTCGTGCTGTTGTGTGCTGAGAGGGTCGTACCGTCGTGCTCAAAGCGTCGGACCTTCTTGCTGAAAGAATTGTACCGTCGTGCCCAAAGGGTTGTATCATCGTGCTCAAAGGGTCGCTTTGTCGTGCTCAAAAGATCGTACCATCATGTTGTAGGGGTCAGTTAACACTGTACGACGCGCGCAGCCTCATGGATGATTGTTATTATTAAAGGTCTTGTCTGGGAACGATGAATGAAATTACGTTCGAGATTACATGATTTCCCAGTAGGGTGATCGACACTCGCAAGTGCTGACACCAGGAAGTTGAAAACTGTGGCAATCTGCGTGCCAGCCAATCGGCGTCGAGCGTATGGAACTGTCAGCCAATCAGCTTCAAGTTTGTTTGACTATGTCAACCAGTCCGCGTCAAGATCGAGCACGGTATAAACCAGTGAAGGATGAAGGTTACTGCATCGTTGAAGTCAGTTACAGTTGTGTTAGGGTGATTAAATCATCAGCCAAGAGTGGTTACGGTGTCAGCCAATCAGTGATGAGAGGGAATGATACAGTGACTCATGAATTATACAGCCAGTCATTGGAGAGAGAGAGAGAGAGAGAGAGAGAGAGAGAGAGAGAGAGAGAGAGAGAGAGAGAGTACATTAGCCAATCACTGCATCAGCCAGTGTGCGACAAGAGAGGATTCACTGGTAGCCGATCATTGCACTAGCCAATCAGTGACGAGAGGAGAGTCCAGGGCTAGCCAATCAATGCGTAGGCCAATAAGAACGGCTGCCATGTACTTGATTTCTCTTACTACCAGCCACTGGTTGCAGCAGCCTGGGGTCTTCGCAGTAAACCGGTGACTATAAGTGTGTTTTGTATGTTGTATGTTCAGTGTTTGTGTGTTTATATTCATATCGTATCTGACGAAGCACAGGCAAAAGGATTTGCCATTCACGGCCATGTGGGTTGAAAGGTGAGATTATAAGTGTGAAAATAATGCTGGAAAATTGATATGAACTCCTAAGGCGTCTCTGAACCTTGATCTTAAACGTGAAGTTTATGGGGGGGGGGGGGGGATATGATTCCACAACTTCTTTGTACAAGGAAAGGAGGAGGCGTCCCAACAGTCAATCCTCATGTGGTGGCTGTCTCCACACAAGGTATGGGAAGCAGCGCCAATCTCGCGTGGCAGGACAAGGTCGTAGGGGCTAGGATGCTCACGGAAAGCTCACACGAGCAGTGGCCGAGATAGTAGCTCTAGAACAGGGAAAGGGAAGCGACATCGTGACAGACGGAAAGGGATGGTTGAAGAGAAGTGTTAGCGCGGGAGCAGATGAGATGCAAGTCTTCTGGCTCCACTTTCTGAGGGAGATGTAGAAAACGAGCCTCTCCAGACATATGATCAGCGCTCCATACTGTAATGAGTGAGGCCCCTTGTAGTTATTGAAGAGCTGCTTGCAAGAAAAATAATTGTGGTACGGATACAACACTCCCAGCTGTTAGGAAACAGATTTTGCGGTGTTCATTATGGGGAGTTCTCACAGGATAGATTCAAGGATATCTTTATGCTCAACATTATGACGTTATTGCAATGTTGAATTGCTAGAAGCAAGCCAGGTTACTGTTTCCTCATTCCTCGATGTTACTTAGGTTCGTAAAAAAAAAGAGCAAATATGTTCAGTGCGAGAAAAAGAACACATTGGAGTGAGGAGGGAAAGGAAAGCTGGTTCAAATTAGTGTTTTGGAATAGTCTGCGTAGGGTTGAATAGAGAGGGAATAAAGAGGGTAGGCATTTGGACAGCCCTGAGGAACACCACTGCTCATAGGGTGAGAGGGAGATGCCAATAGAGCAACGACTACCTCGGTGAAACGACTGGAAATCAAAACCATACGTCAGAAAACAAAGAGAAGCAGAAAAGCCAAAGGAAGGAGTTTTAGTTACCACGTTTGAACAACACCTTGTCCAGGACCTCGACTGAAGATTGACCAAATATCCCCGAGAATGGAGGACTAAATGGTGGTCACATGGGAAAGAAGGTCAGTAGGCCTTGTCCCACAAAAGCCTTATTAGTGATCTGAAAGAAGAGATGAGATTCTTATCGTTTAAACAAAGAAGAGTTAAGGAGAGTTTAAAGACTTTCCAGACTGTGAAGGCGATTAGGCGATAGCAAGAAGGGTTGGAGTGGCATCTTTTCTTAAGGATGGCCTCTACTATAAGGCAAGCGTCCAAGAAGAAAGGATTTATTTTGAGATTCTTGGACAATATAAGTGAGCAGGGTCTGAGGTATCCTAAAGGTACCCTTCTTTTCAACACGAGAAGGTATACCATCCGGGTCATACTCCATGTCCACCTGTAGATAGAAGGTTTCGGGGACCTTGTGTGAGGAAATGTGGGAAGTAATGTATAGGTCCAGCAGGAGGAGGGAGGGCGCGCGGCTGCAGCACCAGAAGTGGAATCATCCAGAGTAAAGTTTGAGGAAAATAGGTTGCAGCAGAGAGTGGTTTGCATACCGAGAGACGTAGCTGTAGATTGATCAGGTGAATATTGTGAAGTCTTGGTAATATGAGTAATTTAACCCCATGGAGTGCGTCTGTACGACCCTTGCTCATGAGAGCACGACCCCTAGGTACAGTGGCCTGGTCTTTAAGCTGACTTTTAAAGGGTCGTCCCGTCGTGCCCAAGAGGTTAATGGTCTCCCTTAGCCGTGATTGTTTTTAAACGACTCGGTTGTTTATTTAGGAGGTCCGTCCATTTCGGCTGTTTTCCTGGGATGTTTGTATCGGAGGAGCTGGGACAAGTATGGGAAGTAATCTGCGTTCTGTTGTCCCATATGTTTTTGTTTTTTTCAATCCACAGAAAAAATGAGTCAGACGGGATCTACAGTACAGGAGTGTCTTTAGTTTGAAGAGGATCTCATGCTTTCTTTGTTTCTGGCTGTTCCATTTTTTGTGGTGTATAGACACTCAGAAAGTGTGCCTCCTTTTCTTAAGAGGAAGGTCTGGGTGTATTCCCGGGGTAGTATATCGTATGTGTATGTCGTAAGTCGAATCATGACATGTTCTTGTAAATCATAAATTGAGAGATGGCTCGTTTAACATCTTAAATGAACAGGGAGGAGTAACAACATGATGTATACCGTTCATATGTGTTATATGAATCGGGTGAGGCTCAGGATAATCTGTTTGGCTGGTTTGTAGAGGCCAGTGTCCAAGTTGAAACTGTTGAGATGGAGTTCTGCGGTCACCAGGGTGGCAGTACTGGTACTGGTGGAGCCAGAGAGATGCGTTCACTGTGGTCCTGTGCGACCACCACTGTGCGAGCAGAAGTTGATATAGGGGACTGATCAGCACCTGTGAGCTCTCTGGGGGTGTCCAGCTCAGGTATTGCTTCAGAAAAGTCCGTCTTGGCAGACTAGTGAGAAGAACAAACTGGTCAGCCTTCTGGAGAGAAACAAGCTGACGACTGTGGAACTCAGTCAGAGAACATTCCTCCCCCGTGGGCAGTTATGACTTAATTGCTGTTGGAATGGTGATTGTACTGCAACTCTCGTCTAGACAATCCAGCGTCGAAAATTATAAGTGGATTATCTATCTAGGGAGTGGAGAGAGAGAGAGAGAGAGAGAGAGAGAGAGAGAGAGAGAGAGAGAGAGTGCAGCAGTGCCCATACTTCACTGCTGAAGTATGGCAAGGCTAGATCTAGGGAAAGGTAGGAGAGGAATACGATATGTTTACGTCCGTGCAGGGGAAAGAGGAGGAGGACGACGACACCAGACATGTTAGGTCGTTCCTGGCAACATTCCTGCCTCCATCTGGGACCAAGGCCGGCCTCTGGGAATACTTGCTGGCCTCGTGCTCGAGTATGATGACAGACGGACTGAGAACAGCAGCTGCCCTTAAGGAATGTGACGCTCGATCCAGTCTTACTTTAGTCAGCCTTCTGAGCAGCTGCCGAGAGGAGGTAAAGAAAATGGTGATCTTGCACTCCAGACGTGGACGAATGGATGATGATGATGATGATGATGATTGATGATGACGATGGCAATTGATGATGATGATGACGCAGTTAACACAGTGTCGCCTGGAAGAAGAGTATCCATTCCTGCCCTGCAGCGGATCCCGTCAGCTTGGTGTGACTACGTTTGTATGTCCACAGGCTCGTCTCGCTAAGGAGGTTCTGGGACAACCAGGGGCGATTGCCTCAAGAGAAGGAAGAGCTGGGAAATGTGCAGCAAACCCCATCCTTCAAGAAAGTAGGCCTGCGTATTATCACTCGGTCTTATCTTGTCTTCCACAGTCGGATAAGGACGTCGCACCACCAGACGAAGTTGCGGTGTTATCACAGGCGTTAACCAGCCAGTTACCGTCATCAGCTGGGCTGGACGAGACTTAGGACTGGGCGCAAGGTTGAGATGGGGTTTGGGGAGGGGTTGTTCAAGCGCTTCCCGGCAGAGAGAGAGAGAGAGAGAGAGAGAGAGAGAGAGAGAGAGAGAGACCCTCCCTCAGCATTGGATGGTCTAATACAGCAGGTCCTGCCTACTGTGCTGATAATCAGGATCATGCGGATGGTACGAGGGAGACGACAGCATAACCCTAGTATCTCGACCACCACGGTACGACCCTTGAGCATAAGACCTCGAAGCTTGAGTGCGGCGAGATGATCCTCGAGTACGACGGTACGACCCTTAAGCACGGCAGTGTGAACCTTCCGGACGGAGATGCATGTCCGGAGCACGACGGTACGGCTCTTGAGCGCAGCTGTACGACCCTTCAGTGCGATAGGCGGGATTTCGCCACAGAAGAACACAACCCCCAGCAACAACAGATTGGTTCAGGATGTGCTGGGGTGCACATACAGTTGGTGGCCTTTTATCATTACATATGGTTCACTGCATCAGATGGTGTGTGATCTAATATCTCGCATGTCACCTGTTCATCCAGGGGAAAGCAATAATCTAAAATTTGATATTTTGTTTGGGGGAGTGACGCTTGAGCGGAAAAAATAGAAATATGAAAAGTATATATATATATCTATATATCTATATATATATATATATATATATATATATATATATATATATATATATATAGATAGATAGATATATAGTGGTGATTGGAAATACCTGGTCTGTGGAGAGGGACGTGCACAAGTATACGTAAGTAGGAAATACAGTCAATGGGCATTTTTGGATTGCATGTTGATTTATAGGCGTGTAAGAGAGACTTTTGGATGTAAATGTGCTGAGAGGGGCGAGGAGGCTGGTGGGATGTCTGATCACTATCTTGTAGTAACGAGGGTTAAAAGTTGTAGAGATTTTCGGGAACGAGAAAAATTGAGAAAAAAGTGATGAGAGTAGTGAGCTTAGAGGATAGACTTACGTGAAGAAATACCAGGGAAGAATGGGCGTATAATGCCAGAAGGTGAGAGTAAATGGAGCTAGAGAAGTGGGTGAGGAATGGGAGGTATTTAGGGAAGCGGGGCTGGTATGTGCGAGAGAAAGTTAGTGAGTATGGGATGGGACGTAGATATAAAGTTGCCCATGAATAAGAGCCGCCGCTTTGGGCGGTACTAACAGAAAAGGAGTGCAAATGATTGAGGTTTCATAAGAGAAAGCGGCAGGAAGTCGAGAGGAAGGTGCAGGGTTTGAGAGGGAAAATGAGATTTGGGGAATAAGATTTTTGGAAGGAGATTAATGATATGCGAAATACAAGATGAAGTGAGGAGGAGATAGTGAGAATTTGGAAGGACTGTTGAATGTATTTAATGAAAGTGACAGATGTAGGATCGTTTGGTCCGGGTGGTATGCGAAGTGAGAGAGTCGTGGAGAGTGGTTTGGTGAAGTGGGAAGAGGTGGTGAAAGCCTTTCGTAAGATGAAATGTGGCATGGCGGCTAGATTGGATGGTATTGCAGTTGAATTTTTTCAGATTGATTGGATAGATAGGATTTTCCTATTTGTGTATGGATCGTGGTTAGCTGTCAGGTAAATAGCGGAATGCATGTATAGTGTCAGTGTATATAGGCAAGGGGGATAAAGGTGAGAGTTCATATACAGAGTTATAAGTTTGTTGAGTCACATGGAGAGAATGTTGGTTACATGGAGAGAATGAGTGAGGAAAGATTGACCAAGAGGATATATGTGTCAGAGGTGGAGGGAATGAGAAGTGGGAGACCAAATTGGAGGTGGAAAGATGGAGTGAAAAAGATTTTGAGTGATTGGGGCCTGAACATGCAGGAGGGTGAAAGGCATGCATGGAGTAGAGTGAATTGGAACGATGTGGTATCCCAGGGTCGACGTGCTGTCAATGGATTGAACCAGGGCATGTGAAGCGTCTGGGGTAAACCATGGAATGTTCTGTGGGGCCTGGATGTGGAAAGGGAGCTGTGGTTTCGGTGCATTATTACATGACAGCTAGAGACTGAATGTGAATGAATGTGGCCTTTGTTGTCTTTTCGTAGCGCTACCTCGTGCACATGAGGGGGGAGGGGATGGTTATTTTCATGTGTGGTGGGGTGGTGATGGGAATGAATAAAGGCATATATATATATATATATATATATATATATATATATATATATATATATATATATATATATATATATATATATATATATATATCTCCTCCCTGGGGATAGGGGAGAAAGAGTACTTCTCACGTATTCCCTGCGTGTCGTAGAGGGCGACTAAAGGGGAAGGGAGCGGGGGGCTGGAAATGCTTCCCTCTCGTTTTTTAATTTTCCAAAAGAAGGAACAGAGAAGGGAGCCAAGTGAGGATATTCCCTCAAGGGCTCAGTCTTCTGTTCTTAACGCTACCTCGCCAACACGGGAAATGGCGAATAGTATGAAAAAGAAATATATATATATATATATATATATATATATATATATATATATATATATATATATATATATATATATATATATATATATATATGTAAGGGAGCGGGGGGCTGGAAATCCTCCCCTCTTTTTTTTTTTTTTTTTTTTTTTCAAATTTGCCAAAAGAAGGAACAGAGAAGAGGGCCAGGTGAGGATATTCCCTCAAAGGCCCAGTCCTCTGTTCTTAACGCTACCTCGCTATCGCGGGAAATGGCGAATAGTATGAAAAAAAAAAAAAAGTCGAGTGTTTCTGGTAAGTTTTATGGGAAGGTATTGATTGAGAGGGTGAAGGCATGTACAGACCATCTGAATAGGGAGGAGCAGTGTGGTTACGGAAGTGGTAGAGGATGTGTGGATCTGGTATTTGTTTTAAAGAATGTGTGAGAAATACTTAGAGGCTTAGATAGATTTGTGTGTGGCATTTATGGATCTAGAGAAACCATGTGATACGTTTGATAGAGATGCTTTGTGGAAGGTCTTAGAAATATATGATTTGGGAGGAAGACTGCCAGAAGGAGCAAGAAGTTTTTTTATATCATAGGTGTAAGGCACGTGTACGAGTGGGAAGAGAAGAGAGTGAACGATTCCAAGAAAAGGTTGGTCTTACGGCAGGGGTGTGTGATATCACCATGGCTGTTTAATTTGCTAATGAATAGGGTGACGAGGGAGTGTATATGCGTGAGTCTAAGAGAGAGGGACGAGTATTCAGTCTGTAGAAAATGAGAGGCCTAAGACGTGAGTCTGTTGTTTGTTGATGATACAGCACTGGTGGCTAATTCGAGCGAGAAACTGCAGAAGTTGTTACCTGAGTTTAGTAGCGTTTGAAAGGAGGAAGTTGATGGTAAAGGAAAATTACATCAAGAGTATTGGGTTTAGCAAGGATAAGGGACAGGTTAGTAGGGAAGTGAGTTTGAATAGAGAAAATTTGGAGTAAGTAAAGTGCTTTAGATACTTGGGAGTGGATGCTGCAACAAATGGATGCGGAAGTATCATAGAGTGGAGGAGGGGTGAAGGTTCTGGATGCATTGATGAATGTGTGGAAAGAGAAAGCGTTAGCTGGTAGAGCAAAAAAGGGGGTGTTTGAAGGTAGGTATAGTGTTCCCAGTTTCAACTGGATACAAGGTATGGGCTGTAGATGAGGATGTACGGAGGGAGATGGATGTTTTGGAAATTAAATGTTTGAGAACATTATGTGGTGTGAGGTGGTATAATTGAGTAAGTGATGAAAGGATAAGGGAGATGTTTGGTAATAAAAAGTGTGGTTGAAATACCTAAAGAGGGTGTGCCGAAATTTTAGACATATGGAGAAGACTGAGTGAGGAAAGGTTGACAAAGAGGACGTGTGTGTCTGAAGTTGAGGGATCAGGGCGAGTAGGGAGACCAGATTCGAGATGGACTTTGAGAGATCGGGACCTAAACATGCAGGGGGATGAAAGGCGTGCACGGGATAGAGTGAACTGGGGTCGACTCGCTGTCAGTGGACGGAACCAGACCATCTGAAGCGTTGTAAACTATGTAAAAGTCTGTGAAGTCTGGTTGTGGAGAGGGAGCTCTGGATGCGAGCGAAAGCGGCCTTTCTCCGTGTGTTCCTGGCGCTCCCTCTCATATGGGAAACGACATTTAAGTGTGAAAAGAATGTGTGTGTGGTGTGATTTGATACTTCAATTAAGAAGGTTTAACAAAAAATACTATAAATGTGGCCTTGTTCATATCCTTTTCCATTCTTCCACACAACCCGAGTCTTAAATGCTCACATTATTCATCCTCAGTAGTACGTCTCATATACTGTAGTTCACAAAATTCCCCAGACACCCACGAAAGGAAATCGGTTTAGCGAGATATTGTGTCTACAGTCAAGGTAATCGAGTTCCGCACTAGTTCACCTGTAACAAGCTGTGAATTGCACCAGCATTTAGAGGGTGGGAGGGAGGGTGGCGGTTGTTACCTGTTTCCCCTTATAGCCTCCGGGCCAGCTGGTTTGATAATTACTTTCTCTTCTGACAAATTGGCAATTATCCGATTTTAGGATGAAAGGATAAAACACTGGTTATTAAAGTGAACAAAAATTTCATTTGCAATATATATATATATATATATATATATATATATATATATATATATATATATATATATATATATATATGTATATATATATTTGATATTTATATTTATTATACTTTGTCGCTGTCTCCCGCGTTAGCGAGGTAGCGCAAGGAAACAAACGAAAGAATGGCCCAACCCACCCACATACACGTCCACACACGCACATATACATACCTCTACATTTCAACGTATACATATATATACATACACAGACATATACATGTATACAGATGCACATAATTCATACTTGCTGCCTTTATTCATTCTCGTCGCCACCCCGCCACGCATGAAATGAAACCCCCATCCCCCCGCACGCGCGCTAGGTATCGCCAGGAAAAGACGACAAAGGACATATTCGTTCACACTCAGTCTCTGACTGTCATGTATAATGCACCGAAACCACGGCTCCTTTTCCACATCCATGCTCCACAAACTTTCCATGGTTTACCCCAGACGCTTCACATGCCCTGGTTCAATCCATTGACAGCACGTCCACCTCGGTATACTTCATCGTTCCAATTCACTCTATTCCTTGCACGCCTTTCACCCTCCTGCATGTTCAGGCCCCGATCGCTCAAAATCTTTTTCACTCCATCTTTCCACCTCCAATTTGGTCTCCCACTTCTCGTTCCCTCAACCTCTGACACATACATCCTCTTGGTCAATCTTTCCTCACTCATTCTCTCCATGTGACCAAACCATTTCAAAACACCCTCTTCTGCTCTCTCAACCACACTCTTTGTATTGCCACACATCTCTCTTACGCTTACGTTACTTACTCCATCAAACCACCTCACACCACATGTTGTCCTCAAACATCTCATTTCCAACATGGTGTCCGAGGATCATACTGTCGTTGCTTGGAGGTCGTATCCTCGTGATCGAGGATCGTACCATCGTGCCTGAGGGGTCGTTCCGTCGTGCTCAGGGCCGTACGCATACCAAGTGGACAGTGTGCCGTTACGTGCGCGCGATTCCGGTACCGATTATCGTCATAACATTCATGCCCGATATATTAGTTCGTCGATATACCGATATTGCATGAAATTTCGCTTCAACGACATCGATATGTGAATTATGTGGATAAAGGTCGATGGGTGTGGACGACCCTTAATATGGGAGGGTGGAGACAATGATGATGATAGGCAGGGAGAGTGAGTGGAGGGCCAGGGGTAAGGGACGAGGGAACGACGATGGTCAGGGGGAGGAACAAGGGAATGACGATGGTGAGGGAGAGGAACAAGGGAATGACAATGGTCAGGGAGAGGAACGAGGGAACGACGATGGCCAGGGGGAGGAACGAGGGAACGACGATGGTCAGGGAGAGGAACGAGGGAACGACGATGGTCAGGGAGAGGAACGAGGGAACGACGATGGTCAGGGAGAGGAACGAGGGAACGACGATGGCCAGGGGAAGGAACGAGGGAACGACGATGGTCAGGGGGAGGAACAAGGGAATGACAATGGTCAGGGGGAGGAACGAGGGAATGACGATGGTCAGGGAGAGGAACAAGGGAACGACGATGGTCAGGGGGAGGAACGAGGGAACGACGATGGTCAGGGAGAGGAACAAGGGAACGACGATGGTCAGGGGAAGGAACGAGGGAACGACGATGGTCAGGGGAAGGAACGAGGGAACGACGATGGTCAGGGGAAGGAACGAGGGAACGACGATGGCCAGGGGAAGGAACGAGGGAACGACGATGGTCAGGGGGAGGAACAAGGGAACGACGATGGCCAGGGGAAGGAACGAGGGAACGACGATGGTCAGGGAGAGGAACAAGGGAACGACGATGGTCAGGGGGAGGAACAAGGGAATGACGATGGTGAGGGAGAGGAACGAGGGAACGACGATGGTCAGGGGGAGGAACAAGGGAATGACGATGGTGAGGGAGAGGAACGAGGGAACGACGATGGTCAGGGGGAGGAACGAGGGAACGACGATGGTCAGGGGGAGGAACAAGGGAATGACGATGGTGAGGGAGAGGAACGAGGGAACGACGATGGTCAGGGGGAGGAACAAGGGAATGACGATGGTGAGGGAGAGGAACGAGGGAACGACGATGGTCAGGGGGAGGAACGAGGGAACGACGATGGTCAGGGAGAGGAACGAGGGAACGACGATGGTCAGGGGGAGGAACAAGGGAACGACGATGGTCAGGGGGAGGAACAAGGGAACGACGATGGTCAGGGGGAGGAACAAGGGAACGACGATGGTCAGGGAGAGGAACAAGGGAACGACGATGGTCAGGGAGAGGAACAAGGGAACGACGATGGTCAGGGGGAGGAACAAGGGAACGACGATGGTCAGGGAGAGGAACAAGGGAATGACAATGGTCAGGGGGAGGAACGAGGGAATGACGATGGTCAGGGAGAGGAACAAGGGAACGACGATGGTCAGGGAGAGGAACGAGGGAACGACGATGGTCAGGGGGAGGAACAAGGGAACGACGATGGTCAGGGAGAGGAACAAGGGAACGACGATGGTCAGGGAGAGGAACAAGGGAACGACGATGGTCAGGGAGAGGAACAAGGGAACGACGATGGTCAGGGGGAGGAACGAGGGAACGACGATGGTCAGGGAGAGGAACAAGGGAACGACGATGGTCAGGGGGAGGAACAAGGGAACGACGATGGTCAGGGGGAGGAACAAGGGAACGACGATGGTCAGGGGGAGGAACAAGGGAACGACGATGGTCAGGGAGAGGAACAAGGGAACGACGATGGTCAGGGAGAGGAACAAGGGAACGACGATGGTCAGGGGGAGGAACAAGGGAACGACGATGGTCAGGGAGAGGAACAAGGGAATGACAATGGTCAGGGGGAGGAACGAGGGAATGACGATGGTCAGGGAGAGGAACAAGGGAACGACGATGGTCAGGGAGAGGAACGAGGGAACGACGATGGTCAGGGGGAGGAACAAGGGAACGACGATGGTCAGGGAGAGGAACAAGGGAACGACGATGGTCAGGGAGAGGAACAAGGGAACGACGATGGTCAGGGAGAGGAACAAGGGAACGACGATGGTCAGGGGGAGGAACAAGGGAACGACGATGGTCAGGGGGAGGAACGAGGGAACGACGATGGTCAGGGAGAGGAACAAGGGAACGACGATGGTCAGGGAGAGGAACAAGGGAACGACGATGGTCAGGGGGAGGAACAAGGGAACGACGATGGTCAGGGGGAGGAACGAGGGAACGACGATGGCCAGGGAGAGGAACAAGGGAACGACGATGGTCAGGGGGAGGAACGAGGGAACGACGATGGTCAGGGAGAGGAACGAGGGAACGACGATGGTCAGGGAAAGGAACAAGGGAACGACGATGGTCAGGGGGAGGAACGAGGGAATGACGATGGTCAGGGGGAGGAACGAGGGAACGACGATGGTCAGGGAGAGGAACAAGGGAACGACGATGGTCAGGGGGAGGAACGAGGGAATGACGATGGTCAGGGGGAGGAACGAGGGAATGACGATGGTCAGGGAGAGGAACGAGGGAACGACGATGGTCAGGGGGAGGAACGAGGGAACGACGATGGTCAGGGAGAGGAACAAGGGAACGACGATGGTCAGGGGGAGGAACGAGGGAACGACGATGGTCAGGGAGAGGAACAAGGGAATGACGATGGTCAGGGGGAGGAACAAGGGAATGACGATGGCCAGGGAGAGGAACAAGGGAACGACGATGGTCAGGGAGAGGAACAAGGGAATGACGATGGTCAGGGAGAGGAACAAGGGAATGACGATGGTCAGGGAGAGGAACAAGGGAATGACGATGGTCAGGGAGAGGAACAAGGGAACGACGATGGTCAGGGAGAGGAACAAGGGAACGACGATGGTCAGGGAGAGGAACAATGGAATGACGATGGTCAGGGAGAGGAACAAGGGAGTGTAGAAGGTAAACACGTACTGTGATCATGACACAGTAATGTACAGTCGTTAATCTGATTAACATGTAGGCTGCTTAATTAAACCCTTCTATAGAGGGCCTAATTAATGATGTATTACCTTATTAGTCCATGTACTGAGCTTCAGTCATTGGCATCACCAGAGTATTATGGAAGTGAAAGGCATCCAATATACGGGTTGCTGAGGATCTTTGAATATTCAGTATAATGCTCTTTTTACAAGTCGTGTATACAACAAGCCATACATACATACATCAACTGTATCATTTTCACATACATCAACCCATTACTGACTCGACATACATGTTCGATGTCCTGCCCTCATCGTACGACTATGGAATTTCCGGAAAAGACAATTACTTCATATACACATTTTCTATGTAAAATGACGCCAATTACGTACCCATTTTCTACGTAAGAAGATTGCCCCATTTATGTATCCATTTTCTATGAAAGAAAATTGCACCATTGACATAATCATTTTCAAAAGAAAATTGCACCATTTACGTACCCATCTTCTGTATGTACACCACTGCGCTGTTTAATGCCATTTACGTACCCATCTTCTGTATGTACACCACTGCGCTGTATGTTGCCATTTTTTTTTCTAAACGCAAGAAATCTTATGACGTGTTGGAGTTCCATGTACAGTTATGTTTCTCAGAGTTTTGACGTTTTATTTCTAGAATCATTCGAATTAATCTCTACGAACACAGCGGTTCCACCCTTGAGTACACGGTTCCTTTAAAACTACATTAGTATCTCCTTGAACAGGACGGTACGACCCTCGAGCAGGACGGTACGACCCTCAAGCGCGACGGTACGACCCATGAGAATGATGGCATAATCAGGCTAGGTCGTCGTACCTCCCCAGGTCATACTGTCGTGCTCAAGGGTCGTGCCGTCGTGATCAGGTGGTTAGGTACATACTTTGATGATCTTACATACATATTGTGGCCCTTAGTGTGACATACCACACCTTGTAGGATCGTCCATGTTTACCTGGGGCCTTACCCTAACATCACATGGTGTATAAGGTCGTCCAAACATTCATCTCTCACGCTCTGGTATTTTTTCTATCCATGTCAGCGGGAACAAGTTCACATCCTCGAAGGCACACCACAGATCCTAACGCTCCGAGCGTCAGGCATACCCAAGTCCATAAACAGCTTACTGTGATGTGTGTGCTAAGAAGGTTGTCGAGTCTAATCTTCTAACTCTGCCACCTGCTCTCATCTCAACACATCTTGCGCACTACGACACCAGGGTTCACTGTCGTGAGAGGGGGGCCTTTGTATAGTCCTTGTGCGTCCCGTTTCGATGTTCCGTCTGTTCACCAGATCCTACACAGGTTTGGGAAGTGATGGGTCGAGGGGCATGATTTTCGTCTTGATTTTGTGTTGCCTGTTGTTTTGGTTAGTCAGTTTGCATCTTCGAACTCGGGTCTATATATATATATATATATATATATATATATATATATATATATATATATATATATATATATATATATAATATGTATATATTGGAAAGGGTCACAATTTTGCGCGTGATCAAGTATATTCCTATAAGTCAACGTGGAAAATGAAGCACTATAAGTTCCCAAGTGCACTTTCGTGTAATAATCATATCATCAGGGGATATACAAGAAAGAAATGTAAAAGTCAGTTGATATGCAACGAAGAGACGTAGCTAGGACGCCATTATTTGTTTACCAAATGGCGTCCAAGCTGCGTCTCTTCGTTGTATATCAACTGACTTATATTTCATGTATCTCCTAATGATGTGATTATTACACGAAAGTGCACGTGGAAACTTGTGTTTCATTTCCACGTGGACTCGTGTGTGTGTGTGTGTGTGTGTGTGTATATATATATATATATATATATATATATATATATATATATATAAACCTAGGGATAAGGGCAAAAGACTACTTTCCCCTTACGCCTGCGTGTTGTAGAAGGTGACATAGAGGGACGGGAGTTGGGGAGGGGACGAGCTGGAAACCCTTCCCTCCTGTATTAATTTCCAAGAGAAGGAACGGAGGAAGGAGCCAAGCGGGAAGTAGTAAGCATGTGTATGTATATATTTGATGATCACACTTGTCCTTGATATTATGTAGGTGAAATCGCACTTCAGTAGGAGTTCATACAGTTTTATTTAACATGTAATTTTTGTATACATGTGTCAGGACATGTTTCGTGGAGACAGTTCGCCTCATCATTGTCAGTACTTGACAAAGTAATTTAATTCCCGACATCACACTTGGACAACTCTTTGTAGACCAAGCACTGTCTGCTTTGTCTGACCGTAACCGTTGTAAGGGAGAGTGATTAAGGGGTGTCATGTGGCGTGGGTTGACCTGGGTAGCTGGGTGTGTCTTGAACAACTTTTTATGTTTTCGTGTTTTGCCAATTCTCTCATAATGATTTGGTTAAGGCGAAGATGGGATTTGAAATTGCCTAGGGGCAAATTAAAACTCTTAGTATTAGCAATTAAAACAGATTCAGTGACGTTGCGTGTGGCATAATCAGCAGAGGGGTATATGATAACGGGATTTTCAAGATCTATGGGTTGATCATTTTCATGACATTGTTTAGCGATCGCATTTTTGTGGTCATCCCTGCGTACTGAATGAGGGTGCCAATAACACTTCTCCGTTGCAGTTTTATTTGCCGGCCAGTATAAACATATTCACATGCCTTGCATTTGACGGCGTAAACACTCCCAATTATTGCTAGATTTGGCCTGCTGTTTATTAAGGTCTTACTGATCGTGTTATTGTATTGAAAAGCAACATTACAAACGCTGTCTTCTAGAACATGTCTTAGATTAGCTAAGGTGGGAAAATAAGACAACACTGACATTTTTGACGAATCTTCTATAAAAATGTCTGTTGGTATGTCTGATGTTTTTAAGAGCATTAGGGATATATGATCCCATGTCCTGGTAGATGAATGTAGTCATATACGACGTATCTTTAGGCAGTTGTATTATCCCAATTGGTTTGTGAACAAAGCTTACTGGAAAGCTAGGAAGACATTTTATGCTTCTTGTGACAAAAAATGTGACAAATAAGGATGTCTCAATGTTTAGTGATGCTTTATTTTCCCAACTTAGCTAACCTGACATGTTCTAAAAAAGTATTTGTAATGCTGCTTTCCAGTACAATGACACCATCAGTAAGACCTTCATAAATAGTGAGCCAATGATTGGAATGTTTACGCCGTCAAATGCAAGGCATGTAAATATATTTATATTGGCCAGACAGGTGAAACTGTGACGGAAAAGTGTTATTGGCACCGTCATTCAGTACGCAGGGATGATCACAAAAATGCGATCGCTGAAATTCATGAAAATGATCAACCCATAGATCTTGAAAATCCCGTTATTTTATACCCCTCTGCTGATTATGTCAACTCCAGTATAATTGAATTTGCCTTAATTGCTAATACTAAGAACTTTAATTTGTCCTTAGGCAGTTTTAAAGCCCATTCTAGCATTAACCGAATCATTAAGAAAATTGACAACACGAAAACATCAAAAAACAGAAATTTGTTCGTGACACCCCCAGCTACCCAGGCCAACCTCCGCTACGTGACCACCCCTTAATCACTCTCCCTTACAAGGGTTACGACCAGACGTAGCAGACAGCGCTTGGCCTCGAAGGATTGGTGCTGGACGGCTGTGTGATGCTGGGATTTAGATAACTTTTAAGTACTGGCGCCTGATGATGAGGTGGATTGTCTCCACGAAACACGTCGTGCCACATGTATCAAAAATATTACATGTTATATGAAATTGTATGAACTACTGAAGTACGATATCACCTTCATGTATTTGTTATATGCCGCCATCTTTATGAAGTCAGGCAGAGCGAGATAACCATCTCTAACCCGCCCATTTATCCACATATTTCCCCACTGCAGAACATCATTATTGAAGGTCCATTCCCCTGACTGATGTGCCCCAGTCTCCTCGTGGACGGGTCTTCCCCCGCCAGCAACATTCCTCCCCAGCGGTCGTAATTCCCGGCCCCAGTGGAGATATGTATATATATATATGTACTGGAGGTTGGCGTCCTCCCAGATGTTTTCTTTCCCCCCCCCTCACATAAGTTACGTCTTCCTATTAGCATGAAAATGTATTGCCCCCAAAGCTTGAAACCAATTTTTGAACGAATTCAGTGGTCGTTGTGAGAGGGTCATTTATTCTCTCTCTCTCTCGAGTCGGTGATGTGTTTGTGTGTCTGTCCTTGCGCTTGCCATCGTTACGAATCGCGCGCGCGCGCGCGCGCACACACACACACACACACACACACACACACACACACACACACACACCGTCGTACCAATACAAAGAGAAGACGTTTGTCGGTTTAAGCACCGGGTTGATGAAAGACACTGGGGAATGGTTGGCACTTGTGCCAACACCAGACTCTGTCAAACTGAAGCTGAGGGAGAAGAATATTATTTGATGATTCATATATGATTCAATTAGCAGATAAGTAATTAACTTTTGATTACGTTTGACTCTCGCTAATTAGTAGTATGAATAATTCAGGGTTCTGGCATATAGGGCAATTCCAAGGACATACAAAGTTTCATCACATAAAATGAAAACATCAGCTCGAACAAGCACATCAAGGAAATGAAAGGCAACTTGCAGAAACCAAGAGAATAGAAAGCAGATGTGGGAGGTGGGACTAAGGAGACTGCATGACCCAGCCAGCCTAGCTCACGCGAATGCACACAACGCATGCATACAAAATGAGATGCAAAGTAAGTGATCTGCATCTCTCCAAATTATCACGATACATTTACAGCAGTTTGAAGTGCGAGAAGAGTGTCTTCACTTAAACACCTTGGTGGATAGTCCATTGTCCGCGGGTGGATCTCGTAGAGTTAAGACGGTTTAGTGGAGGAAACAGAAAATGTAGTTGCATAGAGTTACGTAGATGCACAGACCCAAGGTCCAAGCGAGGTGGTCTGGTCTTAACGATAAAAAGGTGGTCCCCCTTGTAAGCAATAGAAGAAAAGGATAGCAAAGCAAAGTCTCTCTCCCCACCCTCCACTCTCTTCGGCACAACCCCGTTAGGAAAACAGGTAGAAAAAATACCTTGCAGGATTGATAAGCCTGAAGGGAATTTTACTCAGGGAAGTCATAACATAGAAGGAAGATGAATATTTCACGCATCCCTTCACTTTTTCTTATACACACAATACTAAGGATAAACTTAAGCTCCAGCCTCTCTCGACTTACCATGCCTGTATTATTCCTGATGTTGAAGAATAAAATTATACAGTAATTTTCAGTTACTGCCTCAAAGCAGGTGACATGGGTTTATCAGTGTTGGTATGATAACGCATTACAACCAGGGAGAGATCATTGGTTGAGAAGGTAGCATGATACACCACTATGTTATAGTGACTGATTGAATGAATTATTCAATATTCAAGATATGATCAAGCCTAATATTGAAGATATTAAGGGTGTTTCTCTGAGCAGCATTTTCTAGGAGCTTATTCCATTCATCAATAATGCCGTTGGTAAAAAAAAAAAAAAGATATTTCGTACAGTCCAGATTAACTTGGTGACCACTTCAGTTTTAGTCCATTTCCTCTCGTCGGTAACGATGGCGCTGCTGTAAAGTAATGGTCAATATCAACGTTGTTGAATTCTTTAGGTGTCATGGAACATTGTTGATTTGCCCCGGAGGCGCCTCTTGCTTGGGGAGAACAAGTTCAGTTCTTGCATCCTCTCCTCGTATGGATTGTTACCCAAGGAAGGAATTAGTTTAGTTGCTCTTCGCTGCACTGGTTCCATTATCAGATTGTCCTTACTTAAGTAGGGGCCCAGAACTGCATTGTACATTCGAGATGTGGCCTAAGTAGACTTCGGTATAGTGGCAATATCATATCCTTGCTTTTATACGTAAAGTTTCTGTTTATAAATCCTAACATTCCATTTGTTTTTTTGGCAGCTTCATTGCAATGCTGGGAGAATTTGAGGTTGTTGGAGAGTGTGACACCTACCTCTCCCACACTGTCCTTTATGTTATGGCCCGTCAGTTCATATTTTTTTTTTAGGTTGCCTACGTGTAACAGCTGATGTTTATTGACGTTTTTGAATGGCATTAGCCGTTTACTAGACCATTCAGCGATTTTTATCTAGATCATCTTGTAATCTTAGCCTATATCTTGAAAAGTTGATATGGCACTGCCTATCTTTGTGTCGCGTGCAGTTTTGAACACTAGGTTATTTAGCCCTACGTCAATATCGTTGATATCTTTAATGTAAATGATGAAAAGTATAGGCCCAAGTGCGTATCCCTGGGGGAGTATAGGCCTAAGTACGCACCCCTGGGGGAGTATAGGCCCAAGTACGTATCCCTGGGGGAGTATAGGCCCAAGTACGTATCCCTGGGGGAGTATAGGCCCATGTACGTATCCCTGGAGGACTCGGCTGGTGACGGGTGACCACGATGCTGATACCCTATTCATTACAACTCTCTGCTTCCTACCACGTAACCAGGTTTCTATCCAATTTCCTATACAACCGGTAATCCCCCAAGGCCCGGACTTTGTGCATCAATTTGACGTGGGGGACTTTATCGAATGCTTTTTTTTTTTTGGAAGGAGAGAGAGAGAGAGAGAGAGAGAGAGAGAGAGAGAGAGAGAGAGAGAGAGAGAGAGAGAGAGAGAGAGGATGTACTATCCTTTCCTGCAGCAGCCACGTACAATTACGTGCTGAGATGTGCTCGATGTATGTCATGCGTTGTGTGGGTGTGGTAGTCGTCAGGGGATGTGAGACGTTAAGTGGACAGGGAAAAAAAAATGGTCGTCGCGAGAGTTACGCAATGAGAACGTATGACAGACCATGAAGTGATCAGACGGTAGGGCAGGTAAGGTGAGACACAGTTAGCGAACATGAGTGGATGATCACATGTGTTGCTGGATCAGAAGATCGCTAGCAGCTGTAATGGTTACAGTGTGACGTAACCCCATATGTGTAACGGTAACGAAGGAAAGAAACAGATCAGGACCAAGACTACCGGGACGACGATCAGGACCAAGACTACCGGGACGACGATCTGGACCAAGACTACCGGGACGACGATCAGGACCAAGATTACCGGGACGACGAGTAGGCCCAACGGAAGCATTAACAGTAGCAGTTGTAGCTGCAGAATAGAAGATACAGCAGCAGCAGTTGTATTGGTGACAGCATTATAACACAGTGAGAACAGCAGAGGCTTCAGCTGTAGCTGGAGCGGCAGCTGTACTGATGATAGCCATAGAATAGTGAGAACAGCAGTGACAGCTGTAGCAGTAGACATGCAGACTGTCTTTAACACCAGTACCAACAGCACCGTGACCTGTACCCCCACGTCAGCCACAGTACCGTCGACGGTACGAGGCAGTAAGGAAGGTGTGACAAGGGGCTCCCCGCTCACCAGCAGCGGGTCTGCGTGTCACGTATTGATTGCGACGTAGTGGTTCTCTGTGGACATTTAGCCGGGCCCTGTGTGTGCCTGCCTGCCTGGCCCCCACCCGCCTCTCTACCGCTCGCCTCGTATACCAGCCTCAGCCTCACAAGCTGTGCACTGGGGATATTCCCTCAAAGGCTCAGTCCTCTGTTCTTAGCGCTACCTTGCTACTATTCGCCATTTCCCGCGATAGCGAGGTAGCGTTAAGAACAGAGGACTGGGCCTTTGAGGGAATATCCTCACCTGGCCCCCTTCTCTGTTCCTTCTTTTGGAAAATCAAAAAAAAAAAAACGAGAGGGGAGGATTTCCAGCCCCCCGCTCCCTTCCCTTTTAGTCGCCTTATACGATACGCAGTGAATACGTGGGAAGTATTCTTTCTCCCCTATCCCCAGATATATATATATATATATATATATACATATATATATATATATATATATATATATATATATATATATATATATATATATATATTATCCCTGGGGATAGGGGAGAAAGAATACTTCCCACGTATTCCCTGCGTGTCGTAGAAGGCGACTAAAAGGGAAGGGAGCGGGGGGCTGGAAATCCTCCCCTCTCGTTTTTTTTTTTTTTTTTTCCAAAAGAAGGAACAGAGAAGGGGGTCAGGTGAGGATACTCCCTTAAAGGCCCATTCCTTTGTTCTTAACGCTACCTCGCTATCGCGGGAAATGGCGAATAGTATGAAAAAAAAAAAAAAAAAAAAAAATATATATATATATATATATATATATATTTTTTTTTTTTTTTTTTTTTTTTTTTTTTCTTTTAAACTATTTGCCATTTGCTGCGTTAGCGAGGTAGCGTTAAGAACAGAGGACTGGGCCTTTTTTGGAATATCCTCACCTGGCCCCCTCTGTTCCTTCTTTTGGAAAAAAAAAAAAAAATGAGAGGGGAGGATTTATAGCCCCCCGCTCCCTCCCCTTTTAGTCGCCTTCTACGACACGCAGGGAATACGTGGGAAGTATTCTTAATCCCCTATCCCCAGGGAAAATATATATATATATATATATATATATATATATATATATATATATATATATATATATATATATATATTTATTTATTATACTTTGTCGCTGTCTCCCGCGTTTGCGAGGTAGCGCAAGGAAACAGACGAAAGAAATGGCCCAACCCACCCCCATACACATGTATATACATACGTCCACACACGCAAATATACATACCTACACAGCTTTCCATGGTTTACCCCAGACGCTTCACATGCCTTGATTCAATCCACTGACAGCACGTCAACCCCGGTATACCACATCGCTCCAATTCACTCTATTCCTTGCCCTCCTTTCACCCTCCTGCATGTTCAGGCCCCGATCACACAAAATCTTTTTCACTCCATCTTTCCACCTCCAATTTGGTCTCCCTCTTCTCCTCGTTCCCTCCACCTCCGACACATATATTCTCTTGGTCAATCTTTCCTCACTCATTCTCTCCATGTGCCCGAACCATTTCAAAACACCCTCTTCTGCTCTCTCAACCACGCTCTTTTTATTTCCACACATCTCTCTTACCCTTACGTTACTTACTCGATCAAACCACCTCACACCACACATTGTCCTCAAACATCTCATTTCCAGCACATCCATCCTCCTGCGCACAACTCTATCCATAGCCCACGCCTCGCAACCATACAACATTGTTGGAACCACTATTCCTTCAAACATACCCATTTTTGCTTTCCGAGATAATGTTCTCGACTTCCACACATTCTTCAAGGCTCCCAGAATTTTCGCCCCCTCCCCCACCCTATGACCCACTTCCGCTTCCATGGTTCCATCCGCTGCCAGATCCACTCCCAGATATCTAAAACACTTCACTTCCTCCATATATACATATATATATGTATGTATGTATATGCATACATACATGCATACATATTCTAGTTGCTTTGGTAATTAAGTTCAGGACACAGGAATTTGAATCTATTTAAAAGAATAATCGATTGGTTTCGTTGTTGACACTGTAAGGTAGGAGACTGCTAGATAAGCCCTCAGGATATGACGGTACGATCCCTGAGCAGAATGGTACGACCCGTGAGCACGACCTTACTACCTTTAGATATAATGGCTTGGCCTTTAAGCCCTGACACTCATTAGTGAGATCAAAGACCAGGCCATCGTACTCAAGCGTCGTACCTTCGTACTCAAGGGTCGTGTCGTCGTGCCCAGCGGGTTAATCATCTCGTATTCCACAGTGGTGTTGATAGGTACACTTGGAGTTCGAATCTTCCTTTCAGTTTCATCGTGTGAAAGCTTTATGTCATATCCTGACATTCTGTTGATCCCACATTACGGACAGATATTTGGAAAGATAAGATCTCTTGTGCCGTAGCTCCTGGCCGAAACTTTGAGGTGGCATCTGTTTCCCCAGTGTGTGTGTGTGTGTGTGTGTGTGGGTGTGAAAGTTAGAGGTTGCTTGGCAGACCTTGTACAGAGGCCGCCTCATACAATGTGATTCCGGATTAAGATTTGCAATTTAGTTTCGCGGATTGTCTTCGAAGATGGGGTGATGTATGTGGCTTCCAAGATGTGGCCGATTTTTGAAGACGTGAAGGAATGGATGTTGTGTCACTTGCGGCTGCTGTCTAGGGTGTAATGCAGTGCTGGGTGTTGCGGTGTGCCACATGTAGCCCTTCTTTGGGGTGAAATGCAGTGCTGGGTGTTGCTGTGTGCCACATGTAGCCCTTCTTTGGGGTAAAATGCAGTGCTGGGTGTTGCTGTGTGCCACATGTAGCCCCTCTTTGGGGTGAAATGCAGTGCTGGGTGTTGCTGTGTGCCACATGTAGCCCTTCTTTGGGGTGAAATGCAGTGCTGGGTGTTGCTGTGTGCCACACATGATAGTTGGTTGCGAAGTGGCACATACTACATCTGATCTTTGGAACGAGGCAGTATTGGGTGTTGCAACGGACCACATATGGTATGTTGACTTTAAACCACACCTTACCTTCCCTCACCACTGAAGCTCGGATGTGCAGGTGTTTCTGATGCATCACGCCTTCCATTGCCAATCTGTCTTCCATGTTGTTTAATGTCGACTCTCCCTCCTCGATCGATCGACCCTCTGTTGGTACCTGTAATCGACTATCCATCTGAGCTTAGTCAGCTTTATCACTGTTACATAATTTTAACTCGTCCTCCGTTGTAATTCAGTCAACCTCCGTCATACGACGTCACCTCCCCGTCTGCTCTCAATCAGCCGTCCTCCTCTTGACTGGTGTCACCTCTCCCTCTACTGTCGGCCACTCCCTCGTCAGGTGCGTCTTCGAGTTCAACCTCTAATCCTGCATCAGTCGCACTAAGACCTTCCTTCCCTCTCTTAGTCCACCCTCACCTCACTTCTCCCTCACCCCCCTCTCGAATCTAACTTCCCCCCCCACCCCTCTCCCACCTTTCCCACGGACGAACTAAGAGACAGTATCGCCAACGGACGGACGGTTGTGTGGGCAATATCGCCACGTCTGGCTGGCTGGCTGCAGACGAGACAACACTGTTGAATCTGACACCAGTGATGGATTCCTGGGTGACATGTGTCCAGCGTGTTATTGGTTTAAAAGCTCCGGCCTGGCTGAGTTGGTAGGGGAGGGAAGTGGGGGGAAGCTGAGGTTATTGGGGAGAGAGGCAGGGGGAGGGTAGCTGAGGTGGGTGGGGGATCTGAAATGAGGGGAATAGTCATTTTATGGTTCCATTAAGAACCTGATTTATGTGTCCCTCTTTGTTGTATATTTGTACCCAGTAGGGAACATGGAAGGGGCAGAAATACGCTCCCATTGAAACCATGTTTTATTCCTGGCGCTACCTCGCTGAAGCAGGGGGTAGCGATGCTGTTTCCTGTGTGGCGGGGTAGCGCCAGAAAAGGATGAAGGCAAGCAAGTATGAATATGTACATGTATATGTTTTTCTATGTGTATTGTGTGCATATATTGATATGTGTATGGGCGTATATATATATATATATATATATATATATATATATATATATATATATATATATATATATATATAGTGTGTGTGTGTGTATGAGTGGATTAGCCATTCTTCGTCTGTTTCCTGGCGCTACCTCACTGACGCGGGAAACAGCGATTAGGCTATTGTATATATCTATGAACAGAATTAGAGATTAAAGTTGTAAGGTGCAGGATTTTCTCAGGTTTTTCGCATACTGCACTGACTATATGCGTACCTTTCCAACAGTTGTCCATTTCTCAGTTCTCGTCGAATTCATGAAGGAATGAGACAAACTCTCGTCTTTGTGTGGGTGTGTGTGTGTGTTTGTGTGTGTGTGTGTTTTGGTGACGTGGGTCCTGACCGTAAGTATAGATTCATGACGAGTTTTACCATAATGTTAGGAATGTTATCTCCCCACCTCAACCTGGTCCTGTAGCCACCTCCCGAAAATGCCCACCTTGGTACCCTGGCCAGGAGGGGTCCGTGGCCATCCCTGTGTGGCTTCATTCTTGACTTTTCCATGACTGGCAGAGCCTCTCTGCCCGGCATTCTCGAACCATCACCTCCTGGTCGCCGCGGTGTTGCTGCTGTTTGCCTCGTTGTTCTGCAGGTGTTTTGGCCGCTGTTCTCGTGTGAGCTGTGTGTATGTGTCTCGCTACCAATGCGCCTTCTGCTGCTTCCCACAGTTTGTGTACTGAGAACGGCCACTCGAGGATTGACGGTTATGATGCCTCTTTCTTCCCTGGAACATCTGATCTGTGGAATTCTCTTCTCCTTCGCGTATTTCCCTCTTCATATAATCTTTTTACCCTCAGAAGTCAGGTCTACCATCTCGCACTGTATTCCTCTCAATAGAGACTGCCTGTGATTGGTGATGTTTTACGTTATACTAACCAAGTCTTTGTGCAGGTAACACTCACTCACTCACAGGACATAAACACCTCGAGAGCCAGCGAGGGGAACCCTTATCTCAGCTCTCCTCCTCCTCCTCCTCCTCTTCCTCATACCAACATCCGTGACAGCGTCGGCCATGGACCCCGGCCAAAAAGCAGCCCTAAATCGCCACCACTGAAATACGATGTCAGGGAGGAACATCAGATACTATGTCAGGCAGGAACATTATATACGATGTCAGGGAAGAACATCAAATAAAATGTCAGGCAGGAACTTTAGATTTCAACTGTCTGGGGCATAGTGAGAAGCGAGAGGATGCGAGGAGGGAGCATCACCACACCAGTCTCCCACCCAGCAGCAGCATAGTGCTGGGTGGAGCAACCATCTGTAGCGGCCAAGGTGGAATGACCTTGCCATAGCGGGTTCAGCACGTCACCCTCCTTCTCAGAAACGGAATCCTAAGGCTGTAACTCCAGGATACCCGACCCAGAGGTTCCTGCAGCTCCATGGCTACGCTGCACCCAGAAGCAGGGACAAGGTAGACTCCTTTGAAGGGAAACGTTTCATGACAAGGCTGTATCATCGTCACCTGACGATGATACAGCCTCGCCAAAGGTGACTTTTCGAGAGAGAGAGAGAGAGAGAGAGAGAGAGAGAGAGAGAGAGAGAGAGACTGACAATACATATTCTGTGTACCGACGTTCCTGCCAGCACTCGAAGGGCCTCGTAATTCTTGGAACACGAGAAAATTGGGCACATTAATCAAACCTCGGAAAGAAAAGTAGATTATACACACCGTCTTACAAATTGTGTATCCTGCACAGTTCATTACGAAGTAATAACAGGAACTCCCTTTGTTACGGCCTTTCCCAATGGAGGAGTAGCGAAGTGCGGTAGCTGGAACTCGACGGAATACGTCATGGCTTGATGACACAAGACATCCTGAGCAGTCCGAGGATTGAGATCCATAGAGAAGAGACCTGGTGGGTCAGCAGTCTGCTGGAACGTCCTGGCATGACAAGAGAGAGTTTCATAAGGCGTGGGGATCACTCCCAGACTTCTGAAGGAGCTCGCCCGCTCACTCATCATCCTGGAGGAGGAGGAGGAGGAGGAATGGCCCATGTATCTTTCCTCGAGCTGTACACCGGACGGAGATTAGTTCTTCGTCTGGACAGACTCGTGGTGAACGCCTGGGTCTTCTACATTGCTCTTCCTCTCCTGCAAGAGCGCTATGACTTTCCTTAGAAATAGAGTCGCTGAGGGAAATGAGATGCGATGATAGATGGCGTTGGATCTACTCGGATCGCGACGACAGAACTCTTTTTTTAAGTATGATTAGATAATAGCCTAGCCTTTTATGCTGACCCCTAAAGGTCAGGTCAAAGGTCAGGCCATCATACCCGGAGCTATTTACGTCGGTGATCCGTCATGTTCAGGACACGTTACAAGGCACCACTGGAGGTTCAACGTTTTTGCCATTCCCACAACGTCCTGCTTCCCATGCTGTCTCTCGTGTGTGTGTGTGGAACATGTGGAGATGACCAGCGTTGATGACCCCGGTGGAAGGGAAGGATTTCCTCTCTCTCTCTCTCTCTCTCTCTCTCTCTCTCTCTCTCTCTCTCTCTCTCTCTCTCTCTCTCTCTCTCTCTCTCTCTCACACACACACACACACACCGGGTTTCATCTCCCGTGGAAATGAAAGTATAGGTAATGGAATACATCTTGGTGAGGGATGGTTATATGCCTTTATTACCCTCACTGTGTGTGTGTGTGTGTGTGTGTGTGTGTGGGTGGAGGAGGGGGGGGTGGGGGAGTAATGAAAACATTAGTTACACGTGTCCTTGTTGTCTTCTCTTCCTCCTCCCTCCTATTTTGTTTTCTTTCCTCTGCTTCTTTTCATTTTTATCCTCATTTCACTTCTGGTATCTTTTTCATTTCTCGTATTTCTCATTTTCTCAAATATTGTTCTTGTGTGTGTCATTCTCTCTCTCTCTCTCTCTCTCTCTCTCTCTCTCTCTCTCTCTCTCTCTCTCTCTCTCTCTCTCTCTCTCTCCAGTTACAGACGGGGGTCGTCACGCGCCATAACACAGACAAGAAAACTATTAAGAATTTAGCCGAGAAATTCTCGTTATGTTGTACTCGTTCTTTGTCGGATCAGGCGGTGGGGAGGGCACGACCCGCTGAACACGATGAGACAATCCTTTGTTATGTAGGTACGACCCTTGGAGCACGGCGGTACGACCCTTTGAACAAGGCGGTACGACTCTTGAACACGGCGATGCGCTTCTCCAGCACGACTGCACGACCCTCGGTCATGGCAGCCTGGCGTTTGACGTGACCCAGGTCAAAGGCCAGGCCATCCTACCAAGGAGTCGTGCCCAGGGGTCGTACGGTCGTGCATATAGTAGTCGTACTTTCGTGCTGAAAAGGTTGACAGTTCTGCAATAAGTTGTTAGAACTAAGTAAAAAGTTAACTATGACCACGATCATAACGACCCTTGATAATGATGACCCCATGATAATTGCCCAGTGGCTGTGATGACCCATGATGATAAGGACCCCATGATAATGATGACCCCATGATGATAATGACCCTTTGACCCTTAGATCACATTGACCCCTTGGTTATGATGACCCATGGTGATCTGGAGCCTATGATGATAATGACCCTGTGTGTAATGATGACACTATGACGATAATGACCCCATAAAGATAATGGCCCCATGATAATTTGTGCCATTTGCTGGTAAAGGATGGAACTGCTAATGAGTTAGATTGCAGAGAATATATATTACCTCACTAATTGTTAGGAACAAACAGAATAAATGCCCGGAGCTGTTACCATATATCTCCAGAATAAACTGGCCTACCAATAGATCAAGCACGAAAAATAAAGATCCTGGGTTATGTTATGTGACTATATGAGTGAAACCTTAAGCAGATTCGTGCTTGGAGAATAGATTGTCTACACCCGTACACGAAATGTGTGTGGTGTGGAATTCAATCGGCAACAGACCATCGAGTCCTGACGGTCGGGGAATTCAAACAGCAGCAGTCCCTTGGGTCTTAACTGTCGAGGAATTCAAACAGAAACAGAACATTTGGCCCTAACCGTGCGCGGAATTCAAACCAACAATTTTGGGTTCTAACCGTCGAAGAATTCAAATGGCAGCAGACCGCTGGGTCTTAACCGTAGGGGAATTCAAGCGGCAGCAAACTATTGTGTCCCAGCCGTTGAGAAATTCAAACGGCAACGGACTGTTGGGTCCTAACCGTTGAGGAATTCAGACCGCAGTAGGTGATCGGGTTCTAAGCGTCGGAATAAACTCCTTCTTGAGCTGCTGTTGCAAAGTGTTCCACGAATATATTTTTAAGCGCTTCGGTAAAACCTATTCTTGAAATAAATTTCTAGTGTTGACATGATGTAGATATCCCAAGAATAAATTTCTGATGCTGCCATAATACAAAATACCCCAGGAATAAATTTCTGATGCTGCCATAATACAAAATATCCCCTAAAATAAATTTGTAGTGTTGCTGCGTTACAAAATATCACGGAGTTAAATTCTTACCACTGGCGTTTTACAAAATATCCCTGGAATAAATTGCTGGTGAGGCCATGCTATAGAATGCCCCCCCAGAATAAATTGCGTCGATTTTTCTCTTGTTTTTAATGAGAAAGATTATGTTTCTTGTGGTCTGGTGGAAAGAAATTGTTATTTTAAAGTTATTGGGGGAGGGTGTGACACAGTTGCCATTTTTCTCTTTTTGTCTGAACTGTGAATTTATGGGTCTCTTCCTCCTCCTCTTCTTTCCCTTTATGAAAAACAATTTTCATTTTTTATGATATCCTTCATCTTCTTCTCTTCCTTCCTCACTTCGTTAGTTGCTCTTCCTCTTTTCTTTTCCCTTCTTTCTCCTTCCTTTTCCTTCCTCTCTTTTCTTTCTTCTTATCCACCTACTCCGTCTCCATTCTTCAATTCCTCCTCCTCTTCTTGTCCCTCTCACTCCTTCATCTAGCCTTCCTCTTCGTCCTCGTATCTTTTTTTCTTCTCCTTTTCGTTTTTCCTCCCTCCCTCCCTTCCTCCCTCCTTTCCTCCTAATCTGATCTGGACGCAAGATTTTGGAAATCCTCCGAGTGTTGGTCCGTGATGTTTTTGGGAGAGAAGAGCGTTCCAGGTGTCCAGAGTTCCTGATGATGTTCTTCAGTCCGGGATCTCTGGATGTAAGGGTTTTTAGAGTAGTTTTTTTCCTCTCTCTCTCTCTCTCTCTCTCTCTCTCTCTCTCTCTCTCTCTCTCTCTCTCTCTCTCTAGTTGTGGAGTCATGAGTGTTTTTGGAGTTCCCTCTCGTGTGGAGGCCCAAGATGACGTGGGACTTCCAGGGTGCGACTGAAAAAGGGTTTGGGGATTCTCCAGGAGCCTTAGACGAAAGCCTCTGGGGATTTGCTAGGTCTAGATAAGGAATATTTTGGACATTATATCTGGGTGCGGATGGGAAAGTTTTTAGGGATTTTTTTCGGGTCGAGACAGTTTTGGGATTCCTCGGGTCCATACCCAAGAAAGTTTTGGGATTCTCTGGATTCAAAGAAAAAAAATAAAATGTTCTGAGAATTGTTCGACTACAGACACTGAATTGTTCGGCATTTTTTTGAATACATACAAGATATTTTGGGAATACTCTGGGACCAAAAAAGACATTTTAGCGATATTCGGGATCCAGACAAGAAATTTTTGTGCGGATCCATATAGACATTATGGGATATTGCTGGTCCAGACATATGTGGATTATTCCTGGTTCAGACACATTTTCTTTTAATATTTCAGGTCCAGGTAAGACATTTTTTGGCATATTGCTGGTCTAGATGACATGTTTTGAATATCCTGGGCTCTGGAAAGACTTTGGAATATTCCAGGTTCAGATATTTTTGGATTATTCCGGGTCCAGACAAGAATTTTTGGAATATTACGGGTCCATAAAGGACATTTTGGAATATTCCGGGTCCAGACAATGAAATGTTAGGACACGATTTCTTCTCTCTTGAACTCTGCAAATCCTCAAACTCCAGGTGATACATAATTTTGGGAATTCCTCGTACTCAGGCGCAAGATACATGGAATTGCTCAGGACCAGACGTAGAATTTCTGGGAATTTTCGAGTCAGAGTGACAGAAAACGTTTGTAAAATGCTCGAGTACAGTTAGGAGTCTCATGTAGTGAAAGGTCTTGCTCAGGTACGCTTCTTGAGACGTCCTTTGGCCCAAGACTCTCGCCCAGTACTCCTGCCACGCCGTCGTCGAAGCTGACAACGGATGCATTCTTTACTGAGATCGATGCTTCACCCGTCCTACATGGGAAGGGTGCATTGGAAAGGTAGATGAGAGAAGAACCCGGTGGTCTGTGACAAGGGTATCTGCTGGAGGGCAGTAGGTTGGGAAAGATAGACAAACAGATGACCTGATGATTTATGGCGAGGTTAGCTGCTGGAGGACAGTAAGTGGGTAAACTAGACAACATCACTGATGGTCTGCAACGAAGCTAATCTGCTGGAGGATAGTACGTGGGGAAGCTAGATGACGCAAGAACCAGATGGTCTGTGACGAAGTTATCTGCTGGAGGACAGTAATGGTAACCTAATTTCTTAAGCTCTATAGATGGAAGCAAGATACTAAAGCTCTTACTTAAGTTCATAAAGAAGTTTGGATATCTTGAGTAGTTATTATAGTTTCTATTATCATTGTTGTTTTAGGGTAATACATATCATACCATCGGAAAATGTAAAGTATTATAGATATGAATTCCTTGTCATAAAGTCCTCAGCTCTTTCAAGACGACGGTACGACGCTTTAAGCTAACCATTATGGTCCTGATCAAAACAATCCATCAAACCCAAATTGCGTCCTACCGTTTCTCATAAGGGGTTTAAGGAATCTTATCATTGACCGTATCCATACTGCGAAAACAGATTAGTGTATCATGGGTAGTTAACTGCAGTGTAATGGATGATTATCTGCAGTGTATTAGTATGATTAAATGATTACTATCTGACGTAACTCGTCCATATTATTGTCTTGTTATCGGTCCTTTGTTGTCATGTTGGCATTTATACCTGGAACGCTGTCGTCATATCCAGGAGTGTTAGAGACAAGAGATATTGTTATCATTTCTCGGAAAACCAGACACTGCAAATGCTGCCATCATTTCCAGGAGCATTAGAGGCCGTAAATACCGCCAGTATTTCAAGGGGCATTAGAAGTGGAAATACTGCCATCACTTCCAAGAGTTTTTGAGTCTGAAAATATTGATATCGTATTTCAGAGCATTAGAGTCTGGAAATACCGCTGTTGTATCCCATAGCACCTAAAGTGGTAATACTGCTATCGTTTCCCATAGAACCTAGAGTGGAAATTCTGCTATCGTATCCCATAGCACTAGAGTCTGGAAATACTGCTGTCATTTCCCAAAGCATTAGAGATACTCATGAAGTGAAAGATGGTGTCTTATGTATGTTGAGATATATCTTGTTTATCGTAAGGTAACACATGTTATGATAGTGATAATTATGATAATAATAATGATAATAATAATGATAATAATAGTAATGATAATAATCATTATGGGAATAAGTAAAGGCAGACAGTATGAATTATGTACATGTGTATATATGTATGTGTCTGTGTGTGTATATATATGTGAACATTGAGATGTATAGGTATGTATATTTGCGTGTGTGGACGTGTATGTATATACATGTGTATGTGGGTGGGTTGGGCCAGTCTTTCGTCTGTTTCCTTGCGCTACCTCGCTAACGCGGGAGACAGCGACAAAGCAAAGTAAATAAATAATAAATAGTTTATAATGAAAATGATGTTGATAATATTAATGATGACTACTATTCGCAGTGATAATGATGATAGTCGTAATAAAAATAAGAGAGAGACATTTTGTGACCACTCTTGGTGCCTGCAGATACCCAAAATCTTGCTTCTGAATGGGGAAATATCCCACAATTCTTGTGTCCAGACCCGGGGAAATCCCCTCAGTCCTGTTCCCTGACCTGAAAATCCTTAATACCTTGTGACATCTCTTTAAGTAATCCTGAAAATCCTGCCTCCGGACGGAAAGAATCCCTGTAATCTTCTGTCTACACGTCGGAGAATAATTCCTACGTTGTATGTTCTGTGAGTCTGTAATGGTCGTGAATCTTGATATTACAGGGGTCGGATGGTCTCTGTATGCATTACATTAGCAGAGCTTTCTTAATGGCAACCTAGACTGTGGACTGGTGTTGCTCTCGACGTCGTACTTTGTGGATCTGTTGACGAACACTTGATATGGTTTATCTCACGTCTGGTTATCACGTTTCCATGCGAATCGTTTACTTATAATGACTGATGTATATATATATATATATATATATATATATATATATATATATATATATATATATATATATATCATTTTCTTATGCTTAACCGCTGTTTCCCGCGTCAGCGAGGTA
This sequence comes from Panulirus ornatus, assembly GCF_036320965.1. Classification (NCBI taxonomy): domain Eukaryota; kingdom Metazoa; phylum Arthropoda; class Malacostraca; order Decapoda; family Palinuridae; genus Panulirus; species Panulirus ornatus. Next base: position 47,137,214 of record NC_092227.1, read on the forward strand.
GCGCAAGGAAACAGACGAAGAATAGCCCAACCACTCATATACACGTATACATATACGCCCATACACGCACATATACATACATATACATTTCAACATATTCACACACTTACATACATATACATATATAGACATTTACATACTCATATTTGCTTGCCTTCATCAATTCCTGTCGCTACCTCGCCACATAGGAAATAACGTCGCTGTAATATATATATATATATATATATATATATATATATATATATATATATATATATATATTTCTATGAGTCCACGGAGAAATGAAACATGTTCTCAAGTGCACTTTCGTGTAAAAATCACATCATCAGGGAAGATACAAGTTGACGGTTACGTCTCTTCGTTGTATATCAACTGACTTGTATTTCTTTTATCTCTCTTGATGGTGTGATTATAACACTAAAATGCACTTGAGTACTTCTCGTGCTTCATTACTCCGTGGACTCATAGGAATATACTTGATCACGCGCTCAATTGTGATCCTTTCCAATATATATATATATATATATATATATATATATATATATATATATATATATATATATATCCCTAGGGAAGGGTAAAAAATTCTACCGCCGTATTTCCTACGTGTTGTAAAAGGCAACTAAAGGGGACGATAGCGTGGGGCTGGAAACCCTCCCCTTCTTGTGTTTCTCTTGTTAAAAGAAGCAACTGAAGCAGCCAAGCAGGGAATGCTTCTGCTCCTCGAAGACTCAGGTTGGGGTGTCTGAATGTGTGTGGATGTAACCAAGATGAGGAGAGACGAGAGGTAAGCAGTATGTTTGAGGAAAGAAACCCTGATATTCCGGCTGAGAGAAACAAAGCTCAAAGGTAAAGGGGAATAGTGGTTGGGAAAAGTCTTGGGAAGTAAAGTCAGGGGTTGGTGAAAAGACAGGAGCTAAGGAAGGAGTAGCACTGTTATTGAAGCAGGAGCCGTGGAAGTGTGTGATTGAGTGTAGGGAAGTGAATTCTAGACTAATATGGGTTGAAATGAAAGTGGATGGCGAGAGATGGGCGATTATTGGTGCTTAAACACTGAGCAGTGAGAAGAAAGAACATGAGAGGCTAGGGTTTTAGGAGCAGCTGAGTGAGTGTGTCAACACTTTTGATGCACGAGACCGGGTATTACTGATGGATGACTTGTATGCGAAGGAAGGTGATGTAGCAGTTAAAGGTATAATTGGGGGGGCATGTGGTTTTCAGTGTTATGAATGGAAATGGTGGAAGAGTTTGTAGAGTTGTGTGCAGAAAAAGACTGGTGATTGGGAATGCGTTGTTTAAAAAGAGGGACATACACAAGTGTACGTGTGTGAGTAGGAATGATCGTCAGCGAATTACGTATTAATTGATAGGCGTGTAGAAGAGAGACTTTGGATGTATATGTGCTGATACGGTCAGCTGGTGGGATATTTGATCACAATATTGTGAAGACGAGGATGAAAATTTGTTGAGGTTTTCGGAAAAGGGGAAACAATATTGTGAAAAGGAGAGTGGTGAGAGTGTAGAATGGCAAAAAGAGTTAGTAGATAAAGGAAGGGGATTGGGTGAAGAATAGAAGGCATTTAGGGAAGCAGTGCTGCCAAATGCGAAAGAATTGTGTGGCATTTGTAAGGTGGAAGTAGGCATATTAGAAAGGGTAGTGAGTGGTAATGGGATGAAGAGGTATAGTTTACGTCTGGAGATGAAGAGCGAGGGTGCAAGGATTGAAAAAGAGGGCAGATGAGATTTGGGATGAGCGAGTATCGGTAAACTTCATGGAAACAGATAATGTTTGAAAAATAGGGGAACAAATTGGAACATGGGGCAAGGAGTCAATCAAAGGGGAAGTGGTAACAGGTATTGATGAAGTGAAGAGGAGATGGAGTGAGTATTTTGAAGGACTGATGACATAGAAGCACATATAGGTGTTTTGGTCAGGGTGGTATAGAGTGGCAGATGCAAGGTGTTTGGGTCGGGTTGGTATGTAAACTGAGATGGTCACTGCAAACAGTTATTTGCTACAGTATAGGTAATTACCCATAAGACACAAATATGGTTTGGTGAAGAGGGAAGAGGTTAAGGCTTTGCGTAAGGTGAAATTTAGCAAGATAGTTGGAATGGATAGTATTACAATTGAATTTAATCAGAGAGGAGGATGAATGCGTTGTTGATTGGTCAGTTAGAATATTCAGTGAGGTGCTTGAGGTTTGGCGAAATTCATGCATAGTCCCATTGGATAAAGGCAAGAGGGATAAAGGTGAGTATTCAAAAATACAGAGGTATAGGTTGAATGTACCTGTCAAGTTGTATGTGAGTGTAGTGATTGAGAAGATGAAGAAAGATGAAGAAGTGGTAGAGGATGTGTGGATCTCTTGCTTGCTTTAAAGAATGTGAGTAACAAATACGTAGGTAAATGAATGGGTTTGTTTGTGGCATTTATGGATTTGGAAAAAGCATTTGACATGGTTGATCGAGATGCCTTATGGAGGGTCTTTCAGAACATACGGTGTATAAGGAAAGCTGCCAGGAGCAATGAGGATCTTTTATCAAGGGCGTAAGGCTTGTGTACGAGTAGGAATCGTTTCAAGTGAAGGTCGGTCTGCGGCAGGGGTGTGTGATCTCACCATTTATTTTAGTTTGCTTATGGATGGGGTGGTAAGAGAGGTAAATTCGAGGCTTGGAGAGGGGCGAGTATGCAGCCTCTAAGATGATAAGAGGGTCTAGGAAGTAGGTCAGTTGTTGTTTGTTGATGATACATCACTGGTGGCAGATTCTAGTGAGAAACTACAGAAGGTATGGAAGAATGTGTGAAGGGAGAAAGGTGAGAGTAAATGCAAATAAAAATAAGGTTACTAGGCTTAGAACGGTTGAGGAACAGGTTAGTTGGTGGTGTGAATTTGAATGGATAAGAATTGAAAGAAGTGAAGTGTTTTAGATACCTTGGAGTAGACATGGCAGCAAATGGAACCATGGAAGCGGAAGTGAGTCATAGGGTGGATGGTGGTGGCAAGGGTTGTGGAAACGCTGAAGAATGTGTGGAAAGAGAAATCGTTATCTGGGAGGGCAAAAATGAATATATTTGAAGTAGTAGTCCCAACAATGTTATAGGTGCGAGGCATGGGCTTTAGATGAGGCTGTTGTGTTGGAAATGAAATGTTTGAGGACAGTATGTGGTGTGAGGTTGTTTGATTGAGTGAGTAAACAAAGGGTAAGAGAGATGTATGATAATAAAAAGAGTGCGGTTGAAAGAGCAGAAGAGGGTGTGTTGAAATGGTATGGACATAATGGAGCGAGTGAGTGAGGCTAGGTTGACAAAGAGAATATATGCATCAAAAATGGAGGAAGCAAGGAGAAAGGGGATGTCAAATTGAAGATGGAAGGATGGAGTGAAAAATATTTTGAGCGATCGGGGGCTGAACATACAGGAGGGTGTAAGGCGGCCATGGGATAGTGAACTGGAACGATGTGGTTTGTAAGTCGACGTGCTGCCACTGGACTGTGAATCAGGGCATGTGAAGCTTCTTGGGTAAACCACAGAAAGGTGTGTGCGGCTTGGATGTGGGTAGGGAGCTGTCGTCTCGATGCATTACACATGACAGCTAAAGAATGGATGTAAACGCCACCTTTCCTCCTGTGCTCCTGGCGCTTTCTCTAACGCGTGAAATGGCGATCAAGTACAGGTAAATTCTTTTGAGTAGTTTTGCGAATACACTTATTATATCTTTGCCGTAAAAACATCGTATTAATCCAGGTAATGGGACAAAAGTGTAAGCATTGGTCCTTTAAGACTCTGTCTGTTCCCATAAGGCCCCTTGACTCACACCCAGATGTATCACGTTTGTCTTAACTAATGCAATGATTATGGGGGTGAGGTACACAACTTTAGTCATTAGCCAGACTGACTGTATTTATATTGCCACAAGACCTGAGATGTATGGTAGCCTAACTTAGGAGAACATTGGTCCTTCGTCTTGTTAATGGAAGCACCTATCTCATGTCCTAAGGCCATGATATACCTCACTATGCCAATAGATCCTTCATCTCGGTAAATCATCGTGATTATTATGATTAACTGGAATGAAGGCGACTTATTATCCTTCGTTTCATGAACGTTCTTCTCATAATAGCTTTTGCTCATACATACGAGGCTTATCAGTGATTCATATCGCGATGATTTATAGCTCCAAATTTTGTCTTTTTTATAATCACGAATTTTAAGTCCCGCGTTGATGAGGGCGCCAAGGCTCTTTGCCGCGACCTTGAAGCCAAGAGCCGCGTCGTAGCGCGGAATTATTCATACTTACTGGGAAAAGTTATCGTACCCCACGAGAATCGATGATGCTCAAGTTATCAACAAACTACCCTACTTTGGCAGTGTTGGGAAAGGCTTCTCTCTCTCTCTCTCTCTCTCTCTCTCTCTCTCTCTCTCTCTCTCTCTCTCTCTCTCTCTCTCTCTCTCTCTCTCTCTCTCTCTCTCTCTCTCATTCACGGTTATGAGACTTGCGAAATATATCTTGCTGAGAAAAATCTGGTTAATGCACCGTGGGGATCCAGGCCCTGGAGGGAAGGGTCAAAGATTGGCGTTATCTGTACGTTATTATGAAGGAGGGATATTAACCCTGGATTCTCCTGTATTGCCACGTGAAGAGGTGGTGGCTCTGATTAGGCGGAGGAGGAAGAGGAGGAGGAGGGCGTCATGCTGGGCTTAATGATGACTCCCAGCCGCCCCTTGTTAAGCCTCTTATTTCAGGTGGTGATGGCATCCCCCTGGTTCATAACGCTGGTTGGCTCAACCTAGGTGGCTGGCTCAGACCTTTATTGGCTGGATTAAAACGCGGGGTTGGTTCATATAACCCTCTGTACCTCGGTGACGTGGTTAGCCCGACTATGCGTCTTTGTCTCACGACGGTGGCTAGCCCAAGCGAGCGTGGTTGTCTCAGGACGATGGCTAGCCCGAGCGTGCGTGGTTGTCTCAGGACGATGGTTAGCCCAAGCGAGCGTGGTTTTTCTCACGACGATGGCTAGCCCGAGCGTGCGTGGTTGTCTCACGGCAGTGGTTAGCCCGAGCGTGTGAGGTCGTTTTTCGACGTTGCTTGACTCAGTCCTGTGTGTTTTGTCTCACGATGTTGGTTGGCATGAACATTTGGTTATCTCAGAACATTGGTTAACGTGAAGATGCGGTTGGTTCCTCAAGTAGAATTGAACGTTGCTATAACCTCGATTGACTAGAACGTGTCAGAATACTACAAATCCGTGAGCAGCTGGTAAAGTGGGACGATATATGTATCAAGTCTCGTAGCGCACACATTACTCCCGTGTTGCTCTACATCAAGCAGGGTCCACCGTCTCCACGGTCAAATCCTCATTTACTTGAGGAAGTATGCCTGGCACATCTGCTCTATCGTATTCTCACGTCTAGCTCGGACGCAAACACAAGCCACTGTTTCGTATCATCCTTTGCAGATGATATGAAAATCTCATCGGCGGAAAATATCTGAAAAACTACAAAGACAAATACATCAAACCTCTCAGCTGATGACATGTTCTTACGTGGAGACCAGTGTTATGAGGGACGTGAAGAACGAGGCAAGCAACACAGAATACCTGACCGAGGGGAACACTTCACACATCTCGGTAAAGCAATTTAAAAACACCAGGAAGCAGTAGTGCCTGATGGCCTTACCTTCTAACGACCGCCGACGGAGCAACAGTTGCCTCTTCCAGCAAAAGATGGTAGGCTGGATTTTACCAACCTTCAAAACAAGAGAGGTAAAAACTTGTTATGACGCTCTTTAAGGCGCTGATGCTCCCCTGAATAGGATCCTGTTGCGTGCTAACGTTACCTCTCGAGGCGGAGGAGGAAATTCTAGAGTTGGTGTGCAAAGATCCCTCAGAGCCATCACGGACAGAGCTGGAGTTTTTCATCTACTAAGAACGGCTTGAAGCTGTACTTCACCAGGAAGTAGATTGGAAAGATATAATCATGATTTCCACTTGGTAATCCCTGGATGACATGGATTCCGGCATTCGACAGTGGTTCCTTACACGCACGACGGGCAAGGAAATCTGAGTTGAGATGTCAGCATTGAAATCGAAAGGTGCAATAGGTATAATGAGGACAACCTCTGGAGACGCAGTATTGTGTAATGCATGATCTACAGCCATTCAGGAATGTTGTGAACTGTTCAATGGAGAAATTTGAAACTGGTTTGGACAGTGAAGGTACTTCAAATTATCCCATAGCAGCCTGGACGTCGTGGTTACATAGGTGTGTGAGCCGCGGCCCGGACCGAGCTGTGAAGGTAGAAGGCCTCTGAAGTGATCGTAAGGTATAATACGTAAGATCTCAGACCGAACACTCGATGTAGAATACTTCCGAAACCGTCGTAAGGTAAGGTATACATACGATGAGAGGGTCCTAGACCGAGTCGTGGACTTTTACCGTAGGTTGAATAAAGACATGGCTTGTTGTATGATGTTTATCGCTCATCATGATAGTTGACTCAAACGTTTGAGGTAAACTTAAACGTGAGTTTGTCTCAAGAGTTGGTTAACCCTGAAAATTGATGTAGCCAAATGGTTGGTGGGACTAGGAACTGTGGGCAAGCTAGACACGAGACGACCCGTTTAACAGTCAAACTTTCCGCCTTGTTGGTTTTAATACCGGGGTTAATGAAACCGGAAATTGCCTGAAACCGACGTAGCTGAACGTAATGGAATTAGATCCTAAACTTATTGTTCTGTTTTCGTATCCCGTCGCTCACTACACGTAGTATGGGGCGTTTGGCCCTCACCCCGCCGTCTGTCTGTGCGTGTCTCCCTGAATATATCTTTGCCAGCAGGATAACTCAAGAACGGTACATGTTAGGAACTTCATACTTACACCATTCTTATCCTCAGTAAAGACTAATGGGAACTTCATACTCACACCATGGGTATCTACGGTCAAGACTGAGTAAAATTTTGGTATTCGTAACTGTACAGCTTTACATATTGATTAGGAGAAACTCGTTTCCTTCAAGTACTGTCTGTAACTCAGTAGTGTTAAATGGTGGGAAGTTGAAAGTCTCGTACGTTTTTAATAAGTAAAGACGTAGATTAAGGTAGTTTTTTTTTCAAATTAATAAGCTTATTGATTTTATTTTCCTATTTTCATTTGTACGTACACACACACACACACACACACACGTAACGTTAGGTAACACGGGTGCCTCCTGCTCTCATCCTGCTCCCATTCTCTTCCCCTGGAGGGCCCTACTCATGTCTGTGTGTTCCTCCGTCCTCAGAGGACCTTGTGTCAGCAACCGGTCGGACATCTCGAGGTGGATTGTGGAGGAATTTGTAAGTTATTATGTGGGCCTTGTGAAGCTGAGCTGGTCGGTAATATGTTATCCACTATTATGGTTTAAGATATGTATTCCATGTCTCAGTCCTCGTTTCAAATCATTGATTTAAACGCAGTACTGTGACCTGATTCTACTGTGTAGTAAGATGTAATGGGTTGAACTTACGCATGTACACACACGCATGGGCCTCCGTGGTGTAGTGGTCAGCGTTACTGACTATTAGTCAGTACACGCCCGCCTGAGGTCTTGGCGGCGTGCCTTCAGACTCTAGGCGCATCAGACGGCCAACACCCAACGAAGGTGTTCGTACGCTCGTCAAGGCATGTTGATAAATGGGTACCTGGCTTAAGAGTGTGTGTGTGTGTGTTTGTGTGTGTGTGAATACACGCAGGAGAAAGTAAATGCGACTTGTAAACAAAAAATGTGGCAACACGCGTGTAAAGCTCACTCCCCTTGCTATACTAATAGTAATGCCACACAAACTCAGAACCTTGCTTATCTTGTGCAAGGGCCACTTTTATGGGCCTCTCGTAGTTCTCAGGAAGTCAGCCACCTCCACCAGCCAGACCCAAAGACCAAAGAAAGTAGTGAGGCTCTATGGTCGTCTTGGTCTGTAGAATGAGTTGAGTAATGTTGTGTTTCATTCACTAGAGTTACATTTTAAACATGTGGCGACGATGTTTCTAAAACTGGAGACATGGGTGGTGTCCATCCGAGAAGTGTCAAGGAAATGTGATGCGTATTTGTCCTCCAAAACTGGTGCTGGCGAGTGTTTTGAAGGCGTCTGGTGTGTGGATTTGATGTTCATGATGTGGGGAGTGAATGTCATATATATATATATATATATATATATATATATATATATATATATATATATATATATATATATATATATGTTTCCTGGTATGGCTGTACATTGGAGGAATATATGAGTGAGATGGTTCATGACGAGAGTGATAGTCTAGTGTGCAGAGGTAGAGAGACTGGTGTTTTGTTGAGCGAGTGATGGATTATTCAGGGTAATGTGAGGGTGCAGGTTGGACTCGCGTCTATCAGGGGTTAAGATCTTAGGGTAACGTTCAGTTACCGGTGGGATCCGGAAATTTGAATAAGGCACTGTTCTGAATCTGTCATGTCATGCTATCTATTTATTCTTGCTTGTGTGGTGCTGGAGTCCTGCTGTATAATTGTAAGTTCATCTTCATATAAAGAGGAATTTTGCACTGTCTCGGTGAGGATGGAGGGAGGTCGTGTGGGAAGAGTGATGGAGAAAGAACAGCTACCTTGAGAAGGTGAGGGTTCCCTTGTAGGGCTTGAGGGTTCCTGAAGTGAAGCCCTTGTGGTTTGGTGATCACCTGTGAAACTGGCTTTGTTTTTTTTTTTTTTTTAAGGAGGAAGGAGGTTGTCAAATATATATCGTGTGAGGGGAACGGTGTCGAATTTTTTTTTTTTATATAAACATCTGTTGCCACGAGCACTGTGCAGGAGGAGGGTTATGGTTCACTGAGGCCACCACTACAACCACTACCATCACCTCTACCACACTACCGTCATCACTGCCACACCACCCCCATCACCTCTACCATAACAGCCATCACCGCTCCCACCACAGCCATCACCATCACTACAACTACTACCATCACCGCTTCTATCACCATCACCATTGCGCTGGTCCAGCTCGCACCACACCCACCGCCATATTACATTCTTATCTTCAGCCGTATCTCCTCCCTTCCCTTCTTACCATGCTCCTCCGTCACATCTCCCTCCCTCATGTTACCCCCCTTCCCATTTCACTTCTTTCCATCAACCTCCGTCCCATTTCCCTCCTTCCAATCTCCCTCGTTCTCATCTCCCTCCCGCTCACCTCTCCATCCCGTCTCATCTCCCTCCTGCTCCCACTCTCTCCCTGTGAACGACCTGCCATAGTCGTCGCGACCAGGCTAAACGTCGTTCCAGCCCAATAATTGTTGGAACTTCTTCACAAACTTTACTTCATAAAGGTAGAATATGTCCTCCTAAACCAGGCGCTGCCGGGACTCAGCTGCAACAGTGTACGCGGCGGCGCCTGACCCGAATAGTGGGCAGGGAGGCAGATTACCTTTGTTGCTGGCGGTGTGTGTAGGAGAGAGAGAGAGAAGAGAGAGAGAGAGAGAGAGAGAGAGAGAGAGAGAGAGAGAGAGAGAGAGAGAGAGAGACCGACCGAAAATGGTGAACCTTGCATTTGTAGAAGATATTAGTGGAGAAGAAAAAGAGAGACAGAGGATGAAAGAAAGAGATAGAGGGAGTGAGACATACGCTCAAGGGACAGAGACCTAGAGAGAAAGACACATAGACACAAAGAAAACAATTCTCCGCCGGAAATATATAAAATGTCCAGCTTAAGACTTCTCATATTAAGGTCCCAGGAACTCGGGAGCCTTAAGGAGGAGCTGACAACATCTTGCAGATTTTATTTCATATATTTCATGAAGCTGTTCTCTCGCGCCAGTAAGAATACATTTATGTCTGTCCCCTCCTCTCCCGGATGTGTTCAGAATCTTTAACCAAGGGACGTAACGCTTCGTTGGTGTCTTCTCCTGGTGGGGGAAGCATTTCGGCGATACCCTCGTCGGCTGTGTGAATCTAGCTATAGAAGGGGCGTTTGTCAGTTATCTGACCACCGGGTTCTTCATGGATGCTGTGCTGTTGTGTGTGCCGCTTTGCATTGCATGTGTTTTGGGGTCGTCCGTGTTTAGGTGCATAGAGACTGAGATGGAGTATGGTTAGATGTAGAGAGACTGAGATGGGGTATGGTTAGATGTATAGAGACTGAGATGGAGTATGGTAAGATGTATAGAGACTGGGATGGTGCATGTTCAGACGCTAGAGGTTGAGCTGTTTGATTACTTTCCATTGCCAATGTCTGTGCGACTTCCAGTTGACTATATTACGCGAATATATGACTCTTTTTTTTCTGTCTGATCCCGTCGCTACTGTATCATCTACTGTATCATCTACTGTTCCATCTACTGTATCATCTATTGTATCTAATGTATCATCGCTTGAGTCAGCGAACGTCACATGCCAAGGATTCTGATCACGCTGCCTCGCCTCGATGGATCTTATCTAATGATATATTTAGGATGCGTTTAAGAAGTCTGCCTCCTCGACATCCCAGAGCGTCTGCTGCATAATTATATTTGTACCCAATGCCAACGGCTCTCTCTCTCTCTCTCTCTCTCTCTCTCTCTCTCTCTCTCTCTCTCTCTCTCTCTCTGTGTGTGTGTGTGTGTGTAAGCCTCGCGTGTATTCCCAACAAGATGGGAAGGACGAATCCAGAAACAAAAGGCTTTTCCCCTACGGGTTTGAACGGGAGTAGAACCTGTTTCCCCGTGTCAGAACACATTTGGACGTGTTTCAGCACGACCGGGCGGCACGGTTAGCTAACGTTTGTGTGTTTCAGGATCGTTGTTTGATCCTGAAAAAAAAAAAAAGGTGTTGGAAAGGTGCCAGAGGAAAGGTGCCAGAGTTTTCCTGTTCTTGCATGAGCCAGAGGGTCATAATTTGGAAGGATTGAAGCTTAATTAAAGATTTGGGTTAAAATTTAGAACTAGGGAACAGATGTAGAAAAATATCTTACATTTCTGTGTAATATTTCCGTGATTCCTTGAGCACGACGGTACGACCCTTGAGCAAGACGGTACGACCCTTGGGCACGACGGTACGACCCTTGAGCAAGACGGTACGACCCTTGGGCACGACGGTACGACCTTAGAGCATGATTGGTCAGGTCATGTGCCAGAGTCGTACCTGAGGATGATAAGGTCGTGTTCCGTCATTCCCTGGTGCGGAAGGGTAGCACAGGCAAGCACAAGGGTCGTAAGGTCGTGCTCGGGGGTCGTACCAACGTGCTCGTCAGTCATATAGTAGAGCGCCGTGGTCGTACGTCCGTGTGCCTTATCGTCGTGTGCCACGGCCGTACCGTCGTACTCTGGGGTGGTCGAACCCTGGTGCTCAGCGTTCATAACGTCGTGCTCAAGGGTCGTACCGTGGCGCGCTCAAGCGGTTGCCTGAAGTCGCCACATTTCAGCGCAGCTCACTGCCAACATTTTGACCCCGTTTTCTGTAGCCAGGATTTTCCCCAGCATTTTGAAGAAGACGAATTATCTTTTTTTTCCCCCCTACTAAGGATCGAGTTTCATTCATTTTGATCTTATATCAAACCCTTGGATGTAAAATTATGCATTATGAATATTATAATGATGAATTATGACTGTGAAGATGATGGCTCGGACTGTAATAAGACTCTGAGATTACAGTGACACACGGCAGTGAAGGTAATTATGATTTTTTCTCTCATAAATAATTGTTGCACCATTATGCACTTACTCTCGAGTGTCAGAGATGGAATTGTTTACCCTGGACTCTTAGGAATATATATATATATATATATATATATATATATATATATATATATATATATATATATATATATATATATATGTATGTATGTATGTAAAGGAACCATTGTAAGTTGATTATCCAGACTTATACGAAATGGACACACAAGGGTCCCAAGTGCAAGAATTTCTGAAGGGTGTTGGTGAGTACCTCTGAGAATGTCCTGCAGTGTGGACGAAAGTTTGGGAATCGTCTTTTCATTTCCTCTGAGTTTGGATGATTTACTCACCTCGGCTCATTATATATATATATATATATATATATATATATATATATATATATATATATATATATATATATATATAAATTGTATTATGTACTGAGAGGGGCAGCTGGTGGGATGTCTGATCACTATATTGTGGGGGCGGTGTAGATTTGTAGAGGATTTCGGAGCGTTATGGGCGAGTGAAGAGTGTTGAAAGTAAGCAAGCTTTGGAAAAGAGACTTGTGAAGAAATACCAAAAGATGAGAGTAAACGAAACCAGAGGGGTGGGCGAGGAATGGAAGGTATTTAGGGAAGCAGTGCTGGTATGTGCAAGACATGCATCTGGCATGCAGGAGGTGGGCATATTTGAGAGGGTAGTGAGTGGTGGGATGACGAAGTGGCTTGTGAAAGAGAAATGAGTGTTATATAGGCCGCGCTGCTTACAGGGAAGGACTGCAAAGTATTTGAAGATTTATAAGAGAGACAAACGAGAGTTGGGGTGAGCGAGTATCAGTAAACTTGATGAAGAATAAGGTGTCTTGGAAGGGGGTAAATATTGTGCTAAGAACTTGAGAACAAATAGGACATCGATAAATAGAGCAAATGGGGAAGTGGTAACAGGAAGTGATGTGGTGGGGAGGAGATGGAATGAGTATTTTGAAGGACTGTTGAATGTGTTAGAAGATAGGGTTGCAGATGTAAGGTGTTTGGTTCTGTTAATGATAGGGTCGCAGGTGTAAGGTGTTTGGTTCTGGGTGTTACGAGACGTGAGAGAATCGTGTAAAGCGGTTTGGTGAAGAGAGAAGAGGTGGTGAAGGTCTTGTGTAAGACTGAATGCGTCAAGGCGGCTGGAGTCGTTGGTGCTGCAGTTGAATTTCTTAAGAAAGGGGGTAATGCGTTGTTGATTAGTTAGTTAGGATTTTCAGTGTATGCATAGAACACGATGAGGATTGTTGGAATATATGTATAATGCCACTGTTTATATACAGGTAAGGGGGACATGGTGAGAGTTCAAACTCAAGAAACGGAAGTTTGAGCTGGTACATTGTATGGGAGTGTAGTGATTGAGAGGGTGAATATCAGACTGGAAAGGAGCCTTGTAGTTTCTTATATGGTAGAGGATGTGTGGACCAGGTGTATGGTTTAAAGAATGAGAAATACCTAGAGAAACGGATGGATTTGTATATGGCAGTTATGGGTCTGGAAAAAGCATATGATAAGGTTGATAAAGATAGCTTGAGGAAGATGTGCAAGATTATATGGTGTGGGTGGAAAGACACTGGAAGCAGAGAAGTTTTTATCAAGGGTATTAAGGCGCGTGTGCGAGTAGGCTTAAATGAGAGTGAGTGGTTCCAAGTGAAGGTTTTTCTACGGCAGGGTTGTGTGATGTCACCGTGGCTCTTTGATTTTTGATGGATGGGGTTGTGAGAGTGGTAATTGTTGCTTGCTTTAGACAGGATTGGAGAAGCTGCAAAAGTCAGTAACGAGAGTTTGGCAGTGTGTGTGTGTGTGTGTGTGTGTGTGTGTGTGTGTGTGTGTGTGTGCAAGGAGGAAGTTGAGAGTGAATATGAATAAAAGCAAGGTTAGGTTAGGTTTAGCAGGGTAGAGAGACAATTTAGATGAGGTGAAACTTTGAATGGAGAAAATTTAGTGGAAGTGAAGTGTGTTAGATATCTGGGAGTGGACATGGCAGTGAATGTAACCATGGAAAAGGAAGTGAATCATGGGGTGGCTGAGGGAGCGAAGGTTCCAGGTGCCCTGAAGAATGCGTGGGAGGGAGGTAAGTATCCTAGAAGGCGAAAATGGGTGTGCTTGAAAGGTATATTAGTCCCAACAATTTTGTATGGAAACGAAGTATGGGATATAGATGAGGCTGTGCGGAGGAGGGTTGAAGTGTTGGAAATGAAGTGTGCGAGGACAGTATGTGGTGTAAGGTGACTTGACCGGGTGAATGATAAAGGGTAAGAGAGTTGTGTAGTAATAGAAAAATAAAAAAGTATTGTTGAGAGAGGTGTAGAGTACGCTGAAATGATTTAGACATATGGTGAGTATAAGTGCAGAAAGGTTAACAAATTGCATATATATTTGAAGTGGAATGGACACAGAGACAGGGGAGACTATATTGCAGATGTAAGGATGGTGTGAAAAAGATTTTGAGTGATCTTGGTCTGAACATGCTGGAGTGTAAAAGGCGTGCACGGGATAAAGGAAATTGGAACGATATGGTTCCTCGGAACTCGTAATAAGATTTTATATGCGTCATTAGTGCCAGGTCCTGCTTTCCATGAATTATCACTTGACACCCATTTCTTCTTGGATCCCATTCGTCACACAAGTTACTGGTAGCACAGTAAATGTAACTGTGGATTCCAGTTCTCTGTCATGTCTTAGAGCATCACTTACAGATTCAGCAGCTCTTAGGTGAGATGCAGTAATGAGTAATACTTTATTCATTATCAAGATACTACTCATTATTGTATCATCAGCTCGGGTTTCGCCCATAGTATGTACCCTGAGGCCGTGTGTTGCCCCAACATGGAAAATAAAAGGGTGGAAGGGTTTGCGATTCCCCTCATTAACATACCCCTTGGCCCAAACTGTCTTCCCACAGAATTTGTTTGAGGCTGGCTCGATGACCAGGAAGTAGTTAGCTGACGGACGAATAGACCGAGGCATACACAAATACTTTTGTGTGTGTATGTTATATGGAAGTGCGCTTTCCTATGCATTATATTCGTATATGTATATAGACGTGTGTGTGTGTGATCACCATTTGATGAAATAAAATCGTCAAAATTTCCTGTGAATATTCAGGAGTTTCTTAAGCAAGTCTTGGCGTCGAAATCAGTCAGTTCTAGCGAGTTCTGGCCGTTCATGTATGACTGGCACACTGCAAAGGAATGTCTCACTGATGGAACGGTGTTCTATATTGTCCATAGATCCAGGCTGACGTCTGGTTTATTGTATTTTGGTGAATATTGTATTTTGATTTATCAGAGCTTGGCATGAGGTGGGATAGATATGAATGATTGTGGTGTCTGTTTTGACATGATAAAGATCGGATTTCAAGAGTATTTTAAGATTTATGATTTTGCGAATGTGTTTATGTTGATAATCCTCGATTATGTGGAGGAAGCTATAAGGATATCCCAGAGATGATGATGTCACTAGAATAAGGCAGGGTTGGCGTATGTGAGGACCTTCCGATGATGGGGACTGAATATATAAATATATATATATATATATATATATATATATATATATATATATATATATATATATATGGAACCATGGAAGCGGAAGTGAATCATAGGGTGGGGGAGGGGGCGAAAGTTCTGGGAGCATTGAAGAATGTGTAGAAGTCGAGAACATAATCTTGGAAAGCAAAAATGGGTATGTTTGAAGGGATAGTGGTTCCAACAATGTTATATGGTTGCGAGGCGTGGGCTATAGATAGAGTTGTGCGCAGGAGGGTGGATGTGCTGGAAATGAGATATTTGAGGACAATATGTGATGTGAGGTGGTTTGATCTAGTAAGTAATAATAGGGTAAGAGAGATGTGTGGTAATAAAAAGAGTGTGGTTGAGAAAGCAGAAGAGGGTGTTTTGAAATGGTTTGGTCACATGGAGAGAATATTGAGCGAGGAAAGATTGACCAGGAGGATATATGTGTCAGAGGTGGAGGGAACCAGGAGAAGTGGAAGACTAAATTGGAGGTGGAAAGATGGAGTGAAAAAGATTTTGAGTGATCGGGGCCTGAACATGCAGGAGGGTGAAAGGCGTGCAAAGAATAGAGTGAATTGGAACGATGTGGTATACCGGGGTCGACGTGCTGTCAATGGATTGAACCAGGGCATGTGAAGCGTCTGGGGTAAACCATGGAAAGTTCTGTGGGGCCTGGATGTGGAAAGGGAGCTGTGGTTTCGGTGCATTATTACATGACAGCTAGAGACTGAGTGTGAACGAATGGGGCCTTTGTTGTCTTTTCCTAGCGCTACCTCGCACACATGAGGGGGAGGGTTTTTTTTTTTTTTTTTATAAGTGGCGAGGTGGCGATGGGAATGAATAAAGGCAGACAGTATGAATTATGTACATGTGTATATATGTATATGTCTGTGTGAGTGTATATATATATATATATATATATATATATATATTCTTTCTTTCTTTCATACTATTCGCCATTTCCCGCGTTAGCAAGGTAGCGTTAAGAACAGAGGACTGGGCCTCTGAGGGAATGTCCTCACCTGGCCTCGTTCTCTGTTCCTTCTTTTGGAAAATCAAAAAAAAACGAGAGGGGAGGATTTCCAGCCCCCCGCTCCCTCCCCTTTTAGTCGCCTTCTACGACACGCAGGGAATACGTGGGAAGTATTCTTTCTCCCCTATCCCCAGGGATATATATATATATATATATATATATATATATATATGAATGTAGGTTTGCGGCAGGGGTGTGTGATGTCTCCATGGTTGTTTAATTTGTTTATGGATGGGGTTGTTAGGGAGGTAAATGCAAGAGTTTTGGAAAGAGGGGCAAGTATGAAGTCTGTTGGGGATGAGAGAGCTTGGGAAGTGAATCAGTTGTTGTTCGCTGATGATACAGCGCTGGTGGCTGATTCATGTGAGAAACTGCAGAAGCTGGTGACTGAGTTTGGTAAAGTGTGTGGAAGAAGAAAGTTAAGAGTAAATGTGAATAAGAGCAAGGTTATTAGGTACAGTAGGGTTGAGGGTCAAGTCAATTGGGAGGTGAGTTTGAATGGAGAAAAACTGGAGGAAGTGAAGTGTTTTAGATATCTGGGAGTGGATCTGGCAGCGGATGGAACCATGGAAGCGGAAGTGGATCATAGGGTGGGGGAGGGGGCGAAAATTCTGGGGGCCTTGAAGAATGTGTGGAAGTCGAGAACATTATTTCGGAAAGCAAAAATGGGTATGTTTGAAGGAATAGTGGTTCCAACAATGTTGTATGGTTGCGAGGCGTGGGCTATGGATAGAGTTGTGCGCAGGAGGATGGATGTGCTGGAAATGAGATGTTTGAGGACAATGTGTGGTGTGAGGTGGTTTGATCGAGTGAGTAACGTAAGGGTAAGAGAGATGTGTGGAAATAAAAAGAGCGTGGTTGAGAGAGCAGAAGAGGGTGTTTTGAAGTGGTTTGGGCACATGGAGAGAATGAGTGAGGAAAGATTGACCAAGAGGATATATGTGTCGGAGGTGGAGGGAACGAGGAGAAGAGGGAGACCAAATTGGAGGTGGAAAGATGGAGTGAAAAAGATTTTGTGTGATCGGGGCCTGAACATGCAGGAGGGTGAAAGGAGGGCAAGGAATAGAGTGAATTGGAGCGATGTGGTATACCGGGGTTGACGTGCTGTCAGTGGATTGAATCAAGGCATGTGTAGCGTCTGGGGTAAACCATGGAGAGCTGTGTAGTTATGTATATTTGCGTGTGTGGACGTATGTATATACATGTGTATGGGGGGGGGGGGTTGGGCCATTTCTTTCGTCTGTTTCCTTGCGCTACCTCGCAAACGCGGGAGACAGCGACAAAGTATAATAAAATATAAAAATAAAATATATATATGTATACGTTGAGATGTATAGGCATGTATATTTGCGTGTGTGGACGTGTATGTATATAAATGTGTATGTGGGTGGGTTAGGCCATTCTTTCGTCTTTTTGCTTGCGCTACCTCGCTAACGCGGGAGATAGCGACAAAGCAAAATGAATAAATAAATGAATATATATATATATATATATATATATATATATATATATATATATATATATATATATATATATATATATATATATAATATGAGGATCCCCGGATAATGGGGACTGGAGAAGATTAAAGAAGGTTAATGTGATAAATTTCGATATTGAGGAGGAATATATGAGGATGTTAGAGGCGAAGTGGTTGACGTAAAACTCCATCACGGGGCCGGGGCGGCCGGCTGGCTCCCTGGAGCCGGGGCGACTGGCTGGCTCCCTAGTGCCGTGGTGGCGGGCTGGCTACCTGGGGTCGGGGCTTCTGTCTGGCTCCCTGGGACCGGGGCTTCTGTCTGACTCCCTGGGACCGGGGCTTCTGTCTGACTCCCTGGGACCGGGGCTTCTGTCTGGCTCCCTGGGACCGGGGCTTCTGTCTGACTCCCTGGGACCGGGGCTTCTGTCTGACTCCCTGGGACCGGGGCTTCTGTCTGACTCCCTGGGACCGGGGCTTCTGTCTGACTCCCTGGGACCGGGGCTTCTGTCTGACTCCCTGGGACCGGGGCTTCTGTCTGGCTCCCTGGGACCGGGGCTTCTGTCTGACTCCCTGGGACCGGGGCTTCTGTCTGACTCCCTGGGACCGGGGCTTCTGTCTGGCTCCCAGGGACCGGGGCTTCTGTCTGACTCCCTGGGACCGGGGTTTCTGTCTGGCTCCCTGGGACCGGGGCTTCTGTCTGGCTCCCTGGGACCGGGGCGACCGGCTGGCTCCCTGGGGCTGGAGCTTCTGTCTGGCTCCCTGGGGCCGAGGCGACCGGCTGGCTCCCTGGTATTGGTTTCAGATACTTCAGGGGTGGTGGATTGGCTGGTCCCAACCCTGCCCTGCCAGGTCCTATCCCCTAACCAATTCCAACCATTCCCACCCTAACCCTTTACTGTTTATACCGTCCTTCACCTTCTCTCCCTCTGGTTATCCGTTCCCTGTCCTCCCCTCCATCACGACCCATTCCTTACTCTGACATTCCCGTAACCGGCTCTCCTCCATCCACACGTCCATCTTTACCCGTATCCACTCCCACCATCAATATTACATCCTCTCCTTCCGCAGTCCCTTTCCGCATTTCCCTCATGCCTTCCCCCCATCATTTTCGTCTTGGGCCGCCAACGCCACCTCCCATGTCTTCCGCCCATCATGTAACCACCATTATCTCTCCCTCCAAATGCATTCCTTATATCCCTTAGCCACCGCCTCATCCCCCAACCCATCCTTTCGCTCCCTCCCATTTAACCTGCGTCGTGTGACTTCCGTCCTGTGTTTGGCACCGAAGACAGTTTTATACCACAATGGATTTTTTCTTATATATTTGTTATAATTTTTAGTCTCATTCATCTTTTAAGACTAAGTAATAATGTTTTGAATAGTTCCTCTATTACTAATGACCAGTACTTACTTAGTAACTCGTTTATCATTTGTTCTTGATAATGTTTTGAATAGTCCTTTCATTACTAGTGACCAGGGTTTACTTTATCACTCGTTTATCATTCGTTCCATCAGAATTTATCTCTAGAGCGTCACTCCATCTGTCTTGCACCAAAAATGTTTTTACTTTAATCCCCACAACTTTTGATGTTGAGAATCTGAATTTATGGACCTCTGACCCTGTGGAACCTCGACCTGCATTGGGAAAATGAACACAATGGTTTTGAGTGTGTGTGTGTGTGTGTATGTGTGTGGGACATGGAGACCATGTCCAGCCGACTCCAGTCCTGTCGAACCTGGAGTTGAAAAGGAGAGGAAAACAATTGTGGTTGTTGTGGAGACAGAAGAGCCACTGGAACAGTAATATGTCTGCTCTCCTGACATATGAAACCAGAGTATTCAACCCACGACATTCTTAGGAAACCAGAGTATTAAACCCAACGATATTCATATGAAACCATAGTATTCAACTCAGGATATTCGTACGTTTGCTCTGAAAGAAAAAGAAAAGCCTTCCTTCGATTCATTATGTAAGGAAGGTACTGTAGACTTTTGTAATTCAGCATTAGGGAAGGACACTGTTCTTCACCCTTTTCCCATGTGCGCTGCGTTTGTAAATTTCCCTCACCTTGACGCACACAACAGCACCCGAGGTGTTCTGTGTAACACGCACACACTCACGTGCCGGTGCTCACCCGGTGAAGAGCACCGGAGTGGAGTTCAGTCTTCTTATCCGAACGTGTGGACTCGCTCGTCACTTGGTCAAGGATTGTCCGGTAAGCACAGCTGATCAATGCGAAGTGAGACGTACATGTGCACACGTGTGCGTTTACACACACACACACACACACACACACACATATACACACACACGTATGGTCGTAGAGATTGTTCAAGAGATTGGGCCCCACGAGTATAATCTCCCTTCCCGTACAGTACAAGTAGGTAATTACACATAGGCAGACCTGATAACTTTCCCTTTCCTAGATGACAGGTCCCTTTTTTCTTTGTGCCCTCTAACCCGCCTCTCTTCTCCTCCTCCTCCTCTTCCTCCTCTTTATCCTTCTCCTTATCCTCGGCCGTATGTGCTTCGTCTGCAAGCGCCGGCAAGGGCAAATGCACTCAGTCCCCGACACTGGCGCACAAACTCCGCCACTTGGAGCAGAGCCAAGGTGAACTGAGGACATAAACTTACCAGGTTCTGGTTAACAGCCGCTTCTCTCTTTACCAAGGTGGTACGAGGGTGTTAACTCTACTTCAGGGATGAGGTATTTCCCTGGGGAGGAAGGTGGGCATAATTCTCAAGTGTTTAGCTTATAATGCAGAGTTGATGTACTCGTCAGGGGCTTGGGCGAAGGCAATGAGGACTCGGAAGTGTGTATTTGCGTGTTTGTCAAATCTACCGGTCTGTCTGTCTGCATTTATATCTCTATCTATCTATCTGTCTGTTTGTCTGTCTGTCTGCTTATTAGTTGACTATCTGCCTTACATTTGTAATATAATGCCTTGGACATCAGTGCCAATCATAGCGAAACTTACCCTCGAAGCAGGTGCTTACCCTCACCAGACCATGTCTAGCAACGGTTACTGTGGTCTTGGAGTTTGTTCTTTCATTCTGGCGAACAGAGGATATGAATACAACAGGTGCTAGAGAACACTACAGGCGAGTCTAGGTTCACAGTACACTTTACCTTACATGCATGTCTTTCGTCGATTTCATGGGCTGTCTTATGTCCATTACATTTCCGACTGCGACCACGCCACGTTCCCCAGTTTAACGCCTTGTTTACCTTGCTGTTGGCGGCTGCACCTTTCATTCTGGCCCAGCTTGTTGAAGTCTGGCGGGTGTAGTGCACTCTGGAGGAATTTATCTGATTTTTCTTGTAAGACTTGCAGAGGCTTTTCTGTGAAGACTTCCACAGGTCTTTTCATGAAAACTTCCCGAGGTCTTTCCTTGAAAACTTCCAGAGGTCTTGTCATAAAGACTTCCTGGGGTCTTGTCATGAAGACTTCCAGGGGTCTTGTCATGAAGACTTCCAGGGGTCTTGTCATGAAGACTTCCAGGGGTCTTGTCATGAAGACTTCCAGGGGTCTTGTCATGAAGACTTCCAGAGGTCTTATCATGAAGACTTCCAGAGGTCTTGTGTTGAAGACTTCCAGAGGTCTTGTGTTGAAGACTTCCAGAGGTCTTGTGTTGAAGACTTCCAGAGGTCTTGTCATGAAGACTTCCAGAGGTCTTGTCATGAAGACTTCCAGATGTCTTTCCAAGAAGAATTCTAGAGGTTTTCATTGAAGACTTCCAGGGGTCTTTACATGCGGGTCACAGTAGAATAAACAGACGTTGGGTCTCCAGACGCTGACGATATGTTTTTCTTTAAAACTTTGTAAAGCATCTCCTCTTTTCACTGGATTTGACCTTCGTATCCTAACTAGGCCGTCACTCCAGCGAGAGATTATCTTATTATGCAGGTTGGAAAGCCGGGCCGTCCAGTATTTTCCTTGAGTATATTATGTGCTCTCTTGCGCGTCGGCCTTTTGATGGAGGCAATTCCAGAGCTTTTAGTCTGTCTCAGTAAATTAGACGCCTAACTAGACTGAGGCTGCTGTTAAAAGAGAGGGTGACACTTTCTGGCCCATCAGTCACTCTTGGTTCATCGTGGTGTCTTCGCCATACGGCAGCGGTGCTACATCTGGGATAGGACTTGGCTTTGGATAGAGGCATGATTGGTCTCGTGTCCCGACGCTGAACGATTTCTGATTATTAAACATCTTCCACGGGTGCAGGATTCATTTTTGTGTGTGTGTCCAGGTCCCTCGACGTCTCTTACAACTACATCTTTATTTCTTGCGTCTTATTAACGTTATGTTAATTGATCTACGTTATGTATGAATCAGCGCCATAGCTTTAGATCTTGAATATTTATGATTGTTACTATTATTGATAGTAGTTGTAATGGTAGTAATAGTAATAGCAGTATCAAATCATTGCAGTGGCTTGCATATTTGAGGTCATATCGAAAACTAACTTTGATTTGCTGGCTGGAAGTCATCCTTTCGTTGTGTTGTGGTCGGACACAGACAGGTGGGTAGGTCAGCAGACAGACGCCACCAACCCAACCAACTTGTGGTTGATAAGTCATCACTACAACACAACCAGACAACCCAGCCTCCCTGCAAGTCATTTCCCGGATTCCAGCTTAGCCAATCACATCAGGGGAGCCTTCATATCCCACGCTCAGATGTTACGATTGATTAACTAATCAGATTATTGATGATAACACCGAAAACCAATCAGAAGGGGCCGGTTAACCTCGCCTGATTCGGATTAATCCGGATGCAGGCGTAAGGGGCCATGGAAAAAATGAAACTAATTAGAAATGGAGATTGAACTGTCTTCCAGAATTTTGTTGCTCGAACAGGAGGGGTTCGATGGGGCATAACCCCTTCCCCCAGCCCCTCTCCTCTGGAAGAGCCTTCATCAGCAACTTTGTGGAAAAAGAACTACAGATCTGTATATGTCTTCTGATGAGTTTGTGTTTATTGAAAGCTACGTAATTGTAGATGTTCTTGTAATGGAGAGAGAGATTTTAGAAGCTTACGTCACCTGCTATGGAAACGTGTTTTGTAAATTATAAGAATTGCTTTATGATGAATTTGGGTTCCTGTTACATACAGCCTTCGTCTACTTCCATAGCAAATTTGCCCCATTTTGAAAACCACCCTACGTACTGTAGCACACTATACCTACGTGCTTTACAGTGTTACCCAGTCCTTTTTTTCTTTTCATTAAGAAATTTTCAGCGCAGTGAATTTTGTGGATGTGTCGACCATTAACGTTAGTGATGTCATCACACATATGAACGCCTTTAACGGCCTTGTTTGATTGTGTTGTCATGGCAGCCGCTTGCCTGTTTGTTTGCACATTTACTTCCCTCGTTCGCTTGTTTGCAACTTTCCCACGTTAATTCCGTAATAAGGGGTTTGTTTGCCTCGTGATGAAACGTATATCTTCGCTGTGGGCGCAGCGACCAGACGGAACGACTGGCCTTGGGCGAAAGAGGAGCAAGCTGCACCATACCTAAGCTGCTCTTGCGACCAAGATCAAAATCATTGAACCCAGTCATGGAGGTTAAGCGCGTCAGTACGATTTTCGTGTGAGTACGACGATGCGATCCTTGAGCACGACGGTACGGTCTGTGAACACAGTCCTACGACCCGTGAACACGATGAATACGACTGTTCGGTATGATAACTCATACGGGTCAGGTCGTAAGTAAAGCCACCATGCCCAAGGGTCGTACCGTCATGACCGAAGGTCGCACCGTCGTGACCAAGGGTCGCACCGTCGTGACCGAGGGTCGTACCGTCGTGACCAAGGGACGCACCGTCGTGCCCAAGGGTCGCACCGTTGTGACCGAGGGTCGTACCGTCGTGACCAAGGGTCGCACCTTCGTGACCGAGGGTCGTACCGTCGCGCCCAAGGGTCGCACCGTTGTGACCGAGGGTCGTACCGTCGTTTCAAAGGGTCGTACCGCCGTGCTCAAGGGTCGTACCGTGGTGCTCAAGGGTTCGATAATGACACCAGACAACATCGTTCACAGATTAGAAGTCATCATTCGACCCAACATACTGGATTTTGATTAGTTTTAACCAGCGACGTTTTATTCCATTCTGGCAGTGGAGAGAAAGTAATTAAAACCTAGCCGGGTTAGAGGCTATACGGGAATAGAATTACTCAGTGTAATTACACGTGGGGCGTTCCACGTGTTACACCGTTTTCTATGAGTTGGGGATATCCTCCCTGCTGCAGGAGTCCTTTCTATCCTTAGGAGGCTCCTGCAGGGCTCTGGAAGCTGGCCACGTCCACCGGGCGGGACCATAGGTCTTATAAAGTATTATGGTGTGTGTGTGTGTGTGTGTGTGTGCGTGCGTCTGTGTGCAGAAAGTGTAGGGCAGTTGAGTGATAAGCACTCGGTATGATTTTTATAGTAGTTTCATCGTAGTGATGAAGTGTCCTGGGATGTGTGTGTGTAGCGTTGTAGTGGTAGGCGTTGCCCAGATGCGTAAGCGGGATGGTGTGACTCGTATTTGTCTGGGGAGTGTGTGGTTTCTGATGGGTGTATGTCCGGAAGGTTGGAGGTCGGTTATTTAGTGCTTGCAGGCATATTATATCAGTGTGCGCGTTTTGTCAAATTTCTCTCTCTCTCTCTCTCTCTCTCTCTCTCTCTCTCTCTCTCTCTCTCTCTCTCTCTCTCTCTCTCTCTCTCTCTTGCGACGTAAGGTATTGGCTTGGCTTGCTTTCTCACATCTTTTGTTTACGTTTGTCAAACTGTGTTTTGCTTCTATTAAAGCATAAAAGATGTATATGTGAAGACACAAGACTATGACTGTGTGTACACAGATGACGCGAATCTGTAGCACACAGCAGATAAGCCACAAACACTGTGGGGTTGTACGTGAGTCTTGGCATTCTTCGTTAACGCCTGGGGAAGGTGTTGAAGATGCTCAGGTTGGTGGATGTTGCCTGACCTTGACAGCCTTAATGACCCCGGCATTTAATTGGACAAGAGTTTAACCAATCAATTAACCAGCGGTTGGTAAAGCCTTATAGCGTTAACCCAGCCTGCCTGCCAGAGTTTGATCATATTGTAAACTTGAATTTTGGGATGATTATGGAACGTCGTATTGTTTATCTTTACACCTATGTCAACCTCACCTAACCTGACCAGACCTGTGGGAGGGGTCGGTCTGTGGCTAGCGGCCTCTGGTAACGAGAATACGGTTGCCCACATTAAAGAAATCAAACTAACACGAAATATCGAATAATGGCCGTCGATGCGGGCAAACCCCTTCTCACACGGGAGACATTTTATCCAAGATTTTAGTGAACCTGTTGGTGTGTATTGATCATCCTCGCCCTACACTGTTCAACCTTCTAAGTCTCCCTGATGATAGAGTATCCAATCCTTCATCTGTGATAAAATTCATGTTCCTGCTATAGAAAATATATGATCCTTATTGTTGAGAACGTCCTCTGATATATATATATATATATATATATATATATATATATATATATATATATATATATATATATATATATATATATATGCGATCATGTAATATGAACGTCCACCATATATATATATATTTTTTTCATCCTGTTTTTTGTTAAAATGAATTTATGCCAATGGAGCGCTAGTGTGTTAGGGAGAAAGTTCCTTCCCATTGTGGGGAGTGGAGGAGAAAGGCCACGGGGGGAAGAAAAAAGACCTTTGTGAACCGAGGCAGAAATATGTAACAGTTTTCCCGGGAAGTTAACGTGGAGTCCTGGAGAATTTTGAGCAGATCAGAGTAATTTTGGGGCAGGAAATTCGTGGGGGTTTAGAAATATTGTAACTCGATTTGTTGAGAAAGAAAGGGAAGACACGATCTCGCGAGGGATATGTGGCGACTCTGAACTGGCCGTGTGTCATGACCTAACTACCTGTTTGTACTGTGCGGGGAGGCAATTTGACACCCGTGGAGCCCTCATCACTGGAGCAGTCTCCCCTATCCTACAGCTTAGATTGTGTTGTGTGTGTGTGTGTGTGTGTGTGCGTGTATATATGTGTGTGAGTGTGTGTGTGTGTGTGTGTGATTTTTACATCGTAGAAAGCAGACTCGTCTTCTCCAGGTTACCGAGTATCGAGGTATGTCGTACGTTTCATAATGTGTACATTATGTTTAATGTTGTTGGAGGAAAGGATGATAGATAAAGGTGTGTTGCCAGTGGTCGACATAGTTCGTTAGTCCGGTCTGTGGTGAGAACCTCCAGCAGACAAAGCCCTAAGGTGTGCGTCTGTCTCTCTGTCAGAACCATAAACCTGAGCTCATTAGTCAGTCCTTCTGTCAGTGTTCAGAACCATTAACCTGAGCTCATTAGTCTGTCCTGCGAGTGGTCAGAACCATTAACCAGAACCCACTGGTCTGTTCATCTGCCAGTAGTTTGAGAATTACAGGAAGGCCACTGATTGACCCATTCATGTGTGAGGGATCTAAAACCTGCTGTAGAACCCCACTCTCCCGTCTGTCTGTCTGTCTGTCACCTGTCAGACACACAGACACACACATACTGATATAATTTCTCACTCTTAAGGGGTCCACATTTCTCTGCTGCTGGAAGTTGCGCAGCCTTGGGTTGCAGGAGCCTATGGAAAGAGGTCGTAGTGGAGAGGGAGGGGTTAACCAAGAATATATAAATTTATATACATCCATAAACACAAGGCCAAAAAACACGTTTATCGTCCATCATTTTTCAAACTTTGCCACTACTTCTGGTGGCAAGACCTTCTTTATCAAAGTTTTGTGAGAAAAAAATATAAAAGTTTTTAAACTGTGGAACGTAAGCTTCCTGGAGGTGGCGATTAGCGAGATCTTTCCTGCAGGAGCAGCAGTTTTAAAAGACTTTACTGAAGTGGTGTTGTACGAGGGGGGTCTTATACTGGCAGAAATTTATTTCCATATTGTCGCTGACTTTGTTAAGAGGCGAATGGAGGTGGATTACGTGAGAAATATAGGCATTGTTTTAGGCCCCTCAGCGCCCACTGCCCGGGTTTTTGTGGAGGGACGAGTTGGTTATTGATGGCCATTTGCGAATGTAGGGTATGAACGACGCCCCTCGTCCTCCCCTCCTGCAGGAGATCATGGCGATCTTGGTAACGTTAGAGTGTAACCTCATCTTGCACATGCCTCTGGGTATATCGTGAGACGCAAGATTTTATCGGAGGTTTTGAATAGCGGGGGGGGCCTCTCTCTCTCT
Organism: Panulirus ornatus; assembly: GCF_036320965.1. Taxonomy (NCBI): domain Eukaryota; kingdom Metazoa; phylum Arthropoda; class Malacostraca; order Decapoda; family Palinuridae; genus Panulirus; species Panulirus ornatus. Next base: position 47,164,183 of record NC_092227.1, read on the forward strand.
CTCTCTCTCTCTCTCTCCCCTTGTCGTGGGGAGTTAATGTCCTGTACCAAATACTGAGTTTTGCTGCACCAACAAGAACAGGGTCGCCAATGGGTATGCAAACTGTAGTGTTCCTCAGTCGTTTGATTTAAGTATACTTAAGATTGTCACCAAGGCATGGGTCACGTGCATAGTGGGAGAGTGTGTGTGTGTGTGTTCTTAGAAATATGATCCTTAACTGAAGGAGGTGTTAAGGATATTTCCGATTGGTTAGTATCATTTGACGTTATCGGCCTTAATGACTGTGCCAGCCATAGACCCAAGAGCCCAGATAGCCAGCTGAGTGTAACACGCGAACGACCTTATTGCTGTCAAACAAGAGGCTGATTGCTACGAGGAAATGAGGAGGGGCAGGGAGGCTGTTCGAGCGTTGCACAAAGCATCCTGCTGCTCGTAACAGCTTTGGTTCTGCAAGACCTTGAAGTGGCCCCCGCGAACAATGGCTGCAGCTCCCTCAAGCCAGCTTTAATCCATTGACAATATTGACAGCTTTTGGCCAATAGCCTTGACCTTCCCCCAGTACCTGGTACTGTCTCGAACGCCCTCTACCTCCCCCTGACTCTCACTGTCCCAACCTTCTGTCTACCTCCTCCCTAGTTCCCAATGTCCCAGCCTTCCGTCTACCTCCTCCTAGGTCCCACTATTTCGGCCACCCGTGTACCTCTGCCTGTCTCTTTACCTCTTTACTAGTGTTTCATCCCTCCGGTCGACCTTCCCGTACATCACCAACCTCCGTCTACCTCCCTCATAGGTGCGTCTACCCTCTACTCTTCTACTTCAGTAGTTTCCCTCCTCCACAGATAGAAATGATGGCCTTAAGACACTGTTACTGACCTCTACAAGATAACCTCATGACTGATCATCACGTTTTCTGTTATCCGTCCCTCTCACTCCGTCTGCCTCCCACTCACTTGACCTCCCTGTCCGTCTGTATCTCCTCACACGACCTCCCTGTCCATCTGCATCTCCTCACTCGACCTCCACATCCGTCCTCACCCCTCCTCCCTGCCCGTCGACATCTCCTTACTCGACCTCCTCCTCCTCCTCCTCCTCCTTGTACATCTTCCCCAGTCGAAGTACCCGCTCCTCACCTCCTACAGAAGGCCTGGCCCCTCCCTACAGCCCTGGAACACTAGTCAGGGAGGGGTAACAAGATGGAATATATGGCACAGGGAAGGGTTGCTAGTCCGTTCAGAACACGGGCATATTGTAGATTCTCTCTCTCTCTCTCTCTCTCTCTCTCTCTCTCTCTCTCTCTCTCTCTCTCTCTCTCTCTCTCTCTCTCTCTCTCTCTCTCTCGGGGTCGTGGCGGCAGCCCAGGGTTAGTGAGCCAGAACCCCTGCCGGTTGTCTAGGGACACACTCTTGGTTCCAGGTGAGCTGTCTCTCTTTTCTTTTGCTCCCTCACCCACACACGTGGGCAGCTGGCGCTCACTCCACAGCCATACAGCCTGTCTTACCTCGTACATATCACTTGACGACACGCACCGCCCACGACTGGTTCTTCGTAACTTATTTTTTTTTTTCCAAGGAAGACCGCTGCGCGACAACCCTGCCTTTTAGCAAAATCTCGACACTCTCTCTCTCTCTCTCTCTCTCTCTCTCTCTCTCTCTCTCTCTCTCTCTCTCTCTCTCTCTCTCTCTCTCTCTCTCATCGCCTCATGTCTTTTAGAACACCCCCTATCGTCCAGGCTGTCCTAGGAATATATATATATATATATATATATATATATATTTTTTTTTTTTTTTTTTTTTTTTTTTTTTTTTATACTTTGTCGCTGTCTCCCGCGTTTGCGAGGTAGCGCAAGGAAACAGACGAAAGAAATGGCCCAACCCCCCCCCATACACATGTACATACACACGTCCACACACGCAAATATACATACCTACACAGCTTTCCATGGTTTACCCCAGACGCTTCACATGCCTTGATTCAATCCACTGACAGCACGTCAACCCCTGTATACCACATCGCTCCAATTCACTCTATTCCTTGCCCTCCTTTCACCCTCCTGCATGTTCAGGCCCCGATCACACAAAATCCTTTTCACTCCATCTTTCCACCTCCAATTTGGTCTCCCTCTTCTCCTCGTTCCCTCCACCTCCGACACATATATCCTCTTGGTCAATCTTTCCTCACTCATTCTCTCCATGTGCCCAAACCATTTCAAAACACCCTCTTCTGCTCTCTCAACCACGCTCTTTTTATTTCCACACATCTCTCTTACCCTTACGTTACTTACTCGATCAAACCACCTCACACCACACATTGTCCTCAAACATCTCATTTCCAGCACATCCATCCTCCTACGCACAACTCTATCCATAGCCCACGCCTCGCAACCATACAACATTGTTGGAACTACTATTCCTTCAAACATACCCATTTTTGCTTTCCGGGATAATGTTCTCGACTTCCACACATTTTTCAAGGCTCCCAAAATTTTCGCCCCCTCCCCCACCCTATGATCCACTTCCGCTTCCATGGTTCCATCCGCTGACAGATCCACTCCCAGATATCTAAAACACTTCACTTCCTCCAGCCTCTCACCATTCAAACTCACCTCCCAATTGACTTGACCCTCAACCCTACTGTACCTAATAACCTTGCTCTTATTGACATTTACTCTTAACTTTCTTCTTCCACACACTTTACCAAACTCCGTCACCAGCTTCTGCAGTTTCTCACATGAATCCGCCACCAGCGCTGTATCATCAGCGAACAACAACTGACTCACTTCCCAAGCTCTCTCATCCCCAACAGACTTCATACTTGCCCCTCTTTCCAAAACTCTTGCATTTACCTCCCTAACAACCCCATCCATAAACAAATTAAACAACCATGGAGACATCACACACCCCTGCCGCAAACCTACATTCACTGAGAACCAATCACTTTCCTCTCTTCCTACACGTACACATGCCTTACATCCTCGATAAAAACTTTTCACTGCTTCTAACAACTTTCCTCCCACACCATATATTCTTAATACCTTCCACAGAGCATCTCTATCAACTCTATCATATGCCTTCTCCAGATCCATAAATGCTACATACAAATCCATTTGCTTTTCTAAGTATTTCTCACATACATTCTTCAAAGCAAACACCTGATCCACACATCCTCTACCACTTCTGAAACCACACTGCTCTTCCCCAATCTGATGCTCTGTACATGCCTTCACCCTCTCAATCAATACCCTCCCATATAATTTACCAGGAATACTCAACAAACTTATACCTCTGTAATTTGAGCACTCACTCTTATCCCCTTTGCCTTTGTACAATGGCACTATGCAAGCATTCCGCCAATCCTCAGGCACCTCACCATGAGTCATACATACATTAAATAACCTTACCAACCAGTCAACAATACAGTCACCCCCTTTTTTAATAAATTCCACTGCAATACCATCCAAACCTGCTGCCTTGCCGGCTTTCATCTTCCGCAAAGCTTTTACTACCTCTTCTCTGTTTACCAAATCATTTTCCCTAACCCTCTCACTTTGCACACCACCTCGACCCAAACACCCTATATCTGCCACTCTGTCATCAGACACATTCAACAAACCTTCAAAATACTCATTCCATCTCCTTCTCACATCACCACTACTTGTTATCACCTCCCCATTTACGCCCTTCACTGAAGTTCCCATTTGCTCCCTTGTCTTACGCACCCTATTTACCTCCTTCCAGAACATCTTTTTATTCTCCCTAAAATTTACTGATAGTCTCTCACCCCAACTCTCATTTGCCCTTTTTTTCACCTCTTGCACCTTTCTCTTGACCTCCTGTCTCTTTCTTTTATACTTCTCCCACTCAATTGCATTTTTTCCCTGCAAAAATCGTCCAAATGCCTCTCTCTTCTCTTTCACTAATACTCTTACTTCTTCATCCCACCACTCACTACCCTTTCTAAACAGCCCACCTCCCACTCTTCTCATGCCACAAGCATCTTTTGCGCAATCCATCACTGATTCCCTAAATACATCCCATTCCTCCCCCACTCCCCTTACTTCCATTGTTCTCACCTTTTTCCATTCTGTACACAGTCTCTCCTGATACTTCTTCACACAGGTCTCCTTCCCAAGCTCACTTACTCTCACCACCTTCTTCACCCCAACATTCACTCTTCTTTTCTGAAAACCCATACTAATCTTCACCTTAGCCTCCACAAGATAATGATCAGACATCCCTCCAGTTGCACCTCTCAGCCCATTGACATCCAAAAGTCTCTCTTTCGCACGCCTGTCCATTAACACGTAATCCAATAACGCTCTCTGGCCATCTCTCCTACTTACATAAGTATACTTATGTATATCTCGCTTTTTAAACCAGGTATTCCCAATCATCAGTCCTTTTTCAGCACATAAATCTACAAGCTCTTCACCATTTCCATTTACAACACTGAACACCCCATATATATATATATATATATATATATATATATATATATAATCTTTTTTCATACTATTCGCCATTTCCCGCATTAGCGAGGTAGCGTTAAGGACAGAGGACTGGGCCTTTGAGGGAATATCCTCACCTGGCCTCCTTATCTGTTCCTTCTTTTGGAAAATTAAAAAAAGATGAGTGGAGAGGATTTCCAGCCCCCCGCTCCCTTCCCTTTTAGTCACCTTCTACGACACGTAGGGAATACGTGGGAAGTATTCTTTCTCCCCTATCCCCAGGGATAATATATATATATATATATATATATATATATATATATATATATATATATATATATATATATATTTATATATATATATATATATATATATATATATATTATTTATTCATTTATTATACTTTGACGCCGTCTCCCACGTTTGCGAGGTAGCGCAAGGACACAGACGAAAGAATGGCCCAACCCACCCCCATACACATGTATATACATACACGTCCACACACGCACATATACATACCTATACATTTCAACGAATACATATATATATACATACACAGACATATACATATGTGCACATGTACATAATTCATGCTTGCTGCCTTTATTCATTCCCGTCGCCACCCTGCCGCACATGAAATGACACCCCCCTCCCCAAGCACACGCGCTAGGTAGCGCTAAGAAAAGACAACAAAGGCCACATTCGTTAACACTGTCTCTAGCTGTTATGTATAATGCACCGAAACCACAGCTCTCTTTCCACATCCAGGCCACACCAAACTTTCCATGGTTTACCCCAGACGCTTCACATGCCCTGGTTCAATCCATTGACAGCACGTCCACCCCGGTATACCACATCGTTCCAATTCACTCTATTCCTTGCACGCCTTTCACCCTCCTGCATGTTCAAGCCCCGATCGCTCAAAATCTTTTTCACTCCATCCTTCCACCTCCAGTTTGGTCTTCCACTTCTCTTCGTTCCCTCCACCTCTGACACATATATCCTCTTTGTCAATCTTTCCTTACTCATTCTTTCCATAGGACCAAACCATTTCAATACATCCTCTTCTGCTCTCTCAACCACAGTCTTTTTATTACCACGCATTTTTCTTACTCCTTTCATTACTTACTTGATCAAACCACCTCACACCACATATTGTCCTCAAATATCTCATTTCCAACAAATCCACCCTCCTGCGCACAACTCTATCTATATAGCCCACGCCTCGCAACCATATAACATTGTTGGAACCACTATTCCTTCAAACATACCCATTTTTGCTTTCCGAGAAAATGTTCTTGCCTTCCACACAATTTTCAACGCTTCCAGAACTTCGCCCCCTCCCTCACCCTGTGACTCACTTTATATATATATATATATATATATATATATATATATATATATATATATATATATATATATATATATATATATATATTATCCCTGGGGATAGGGGAGAAAGAATACTTCCCACGTATTCCCTGCGTGTCGTAGGCGACTAAAAGGGGAGGGAGCGGGTGGCTGGAAATCCTCCCCTTTCTTGTTTTTTTATTTTCCAAAAGAAGCAACAGAGAAGGGGGTCAGGTGAGGATATTCCCTTTAAGGCCCAGTTCTCTGTTCTTAACGCTACCTCGCTAACGCGGGAAATGGCAAATAGTATGAAAAAGAAAAAAAAAAAGATATATATATATATATATATATATATATATATATATATATATATATATATATATATATATATATATATCATTCCTAGTACTTCCTATAATACTGTAATAATCCAGTGTCTTGTGTGGTTGTCCAGTGTCTTGTACTTGAGTCGTCGCACCTCCCGCAGGGCTCGAGCATCACAGAGACAAAGTTGTGTGTTTGGAGAGAGAGAGAGAGAGAGAGAGAGAGAGAGAGAGAGAGAGAGAGAGAGAGAGAGAGAGAGAGTTGGGGGAGGGGGGGATGAGAGGAGGGAAGAGCCGTACATCTTTCTCTGGCAGGCGCTGTGGTAGAGACCCGGGACTGGGGTGGGGAGGGGGGGGGGCCTCCTGAGAGAGCCTGGCCACTGATGGTCTCCAGCCACTCCCGTGGATCAAAGGAGAAGGGGAATTGAGGGGAGGGGAGGTAAAGAGTGAGTGAGGGAGTGTTGGGGGGATGGGCACTGCTGTAGCTGTCGATGTCGCTTCCTTTCATGTGCCTATGTATCTCTGTACTGCTACAGGTGGGGCCTATCCACCCACCCCTCTTCTCTTTTGCCTTCATCAGTTCGTTCGTCTAAGATATTACGTGTCTCATTGCCTCTCCTCCTCCTCCTCCTCCTCCTCCTCTTCCCCCTCCTTTTTCGTCTCCTCCTTCCCCCTCCTCTTAGTGAAGAAATACGTTACAGCAAGCAGGAGGGACGGTAAGGAATGCTGTTTCCTTCATGTGGTTATGTGTAGGACCTTAATGTTGACCTGATTCGTCCTGAGATGTTGGTCAGGAGGCTGTGATGGGGAGGGCTCCTCCGCTCGCGGACCGAGGGAGGAACAGGTTAAGAGGATCAGGGAAATGACGAATTTGGAGAAGCCAGACATTGGCTTCTTGGATGGCGGAAATGGAATCGGTAAAGACGCAGTGGCTCAGACGCATGAGAGAATTAAGTCGCTTAGAAGAATAGCCAAGATTTTCATCATGTTGAGAGACGCTGTCCTTTTTTTGATTTAGAATTCCTGGCGTGGTATCACTTTACGCCACAGTATATGTACATGGACTTAACGCACACGTGTTTCAGTGCGAGTCGAGCTCTTAAGTATTCAAGTGTGAGTCGTAAGTATTTCACGTGTGAATCGACTAGGTATTTAAGTGCGAGTCAAGTTGTGATTTAAGTGCGAGTGAAGCTGATTATTTGAGTGTGAGTCAAGTTTAGTATTTAAAGTGCGAGCTAAGTATTTAAAGTGTGAGTCAAGCCGGTTATGTAAGCGTGAGTCAGACTGATTGTGTAAGTACAGTTAAGTATACTGGAAGCATGTTAGATAACTGTTCACAACCTCAGACACAGTGAGGTGATGCTTCACGTAAAACAATAGGTCATTCTTGAAGATGCGCCAAAGACCAGACCATTATCCTCAGGGGTCGTACCGTCATGCTCACGACCCTTCCCATCCTGTTCATGGGTCGTACCATCGTGCTCACGACCCTCCCATCGTATCCATGTCGTACCGTCGTGCTCAAGGGTCGCACCGCTATGGCCAAGGGAGACCCTTAGGTAGGGCGTTCTCACCGGGCATGGCTCACGACGCAGGAAAAAACAATATTAGCGTTCAGTAATGCCGAGGAATATCTTCAGCAAGATCGGAGAATATCTCACTGAGCAAGACCGGGGAATATTTTCGCTGGAGGGACTGAGGAAAATATTCACCCTTGCCATGGTGGAACTTCACTGAGCAAGATCGGGCAATATCTCACTGAGCAAGACCGGGAAATATTTTCGCTGGAAGGACTGAGGAAAGTAATCACACTTGTCATGGTGGAACTGCATCTTACATGTGAGATTTAAGTATTTTGTCTTGTATTACTGTAGTGACACGTGGAATGGTGGTGATTAGGTAGATATTATACCTGTGTAGATTATGATCATTTCTTTCGACGTTTTGCTGGTTAAATGAGGGAGGGATTTATCCCCAGGGGTAATAGGTCAGTGGCACATTTTTCAAACGGGGATATTTCTGATTTCTTGCTGAGGTGACAGCAGGGGGGAATGGTGTCGGGGGAGTGAGGGACGATAGATGGGTGACGATGGTGCTCTTGGTCAAGGATGATGACGACGAGGCGAGATGACGATGGTGAAGACATGAGGGAGGGAGGATGGTGATCGGGTTGGTTGGTCGGGGTGGGGGACGACGACGACGACGACTTAAGATCAGCTGATTTTGACGAGGGTGACGTGATGGGACGACCCAAGGGAAGCCTCGAAACTGATAGTCGTGACGACTGTGACGACCATCGGCTTCCGGGATGACGACCCAGTACGACTCTCTTTAAACCCGTCGTGATGACCGTAATGACTTACGACGACGCCACATTGTAGTGACGACCACCGAGTCACGACTGCATGAACGACTCGGGACGACCCAAAGACGACGAGAACGGCGAGGGTGAGGACAGCCGCAGACGACAACTACGACGACGACCACCACCACCACGATCTAAGACGACGACGACCAGAGACGTGTCGTGGCGACGCCGGAGCTGCAACACGTCCTTGTGTGAAGTGGAACGGGAGGCCCACAGAGCGTGGCAGCCTGTGGGAGGAGAGGATGAAGGGGGCCGGTGCTGCCCTCCCTTTGTGTCGCCTCGTCCAAGAATATGACGCCTTTGTTTACCCCCCAACACTGGACCAGTGAAGGTGAATCTTAAGCTGGTGGAGAAATATATAAATAAGAAAGAAAAAAAATATTAAGATAATTGCTATTAATGAAAAGTCCGTCTTGATCTTACTGTCCCATGGCTTGTTATTAAACCCTAGACCTTTTCTTTTCCCTCCATTATTTCACTCTGTTATGGTATGTATTGTAAACATTTTCTATAATAGATCATGTTTATATTATTTATTTTTCGTTATCGCTCTTGCCTGAATGATAAGTGTTTCGTATATCTTTCTCGTGGTTGCGATGTTGGGATATCTTTTTCATGGGTGGGATGTTGGAATATCTTTCTCGTGGGTGGGATGTTGGGATATCTTTCTCATGGTTGGGATGTTGGGATATCTTTCTCATGGTTGGGATGTTGGGATATCTTTCTCGTGGGTGGGATGTTGGGATATCTTTCTCGTGGTTGGGATGTTGGGATATCTTTCTCGTGGGTGGGATGTTGGGATATCTTTTTCATGGGTGGGATGTTGGAATATCTTTCTCGTGGGTGGGATGTTGGGATATCTTTCTCATGGTTGGGATGTTGGGATATCTTTCTCATGGTTGGGATGTTGGGATATCTTTCTCGTGGTTGGGATGTTGGGATATCTTTCTCGTGGGTGGGATGTTGGGATATCTTTCTCGTGGGTGGGATGTTGGGATATCTTTCTCGTGGGTGGGATGTTGGGATATCTTTCTCATGGGTGGGATGTTGGGATAACTTTCTCGTGGGTGGGATGTTGGGATATCTTTCTCGTGGGTGGGATGTTGGGATATCTTTCTCGTGGGTGGGATGTTGGGATATCTTTCTCATGGGTGGGATGTTGGGATATCTTTCTCATGGGTGGGATGTTGGGATATCTTTCTCGTGGTTGGGATGTTGGGATATCTTTCTCATGGGTGGGATGTTGGGATATCTTTCTCATGGGTGGGATGTTGGGATAACTTTCTCGTGGGTGGGATGTTGGGATATTCTGTTCGTCGCCGTTTGGTCATTGATCATCGTGTCATCACTTAGTAATTGTTCATTCCTGACGCCATTCACATTCCAGTAACGAGTAATGAAATCATAGGGTGTGCTTTTCAGGTAGAAGCAGAATGGCTATTGTAGGATGTGTCCAAAACCTTGTGTACGGAGGTACGACCCTGGGGTACGATGGTCTCTCCTTCCCAGGGTCGTACCTTCGTATTGCAGTGTTGTCCCCACGTACACAAAATGGTTAAGGTGACGAGAAAGAATGACTTTGTCTTCAGAAGTGCTTGTATATTTCTGTGTGTAGTTTCAAAGGATGTTTTGCCAAGACGTAACTTGCATGTTGTAAGACGTAGTTTCTACACTGTACGACGTGGACGTCGTCAGATGTAATTTTTATCTTGTAAGACACAGTTTGCACGTTGTTAAGACGTAGCTGGCATATTGCAAGACATAGTGTAGATGTTGTTGGACGTAGTTTGCATGCTACAAGTCATGGTTTAGACGTTGTATGGTGTAGTTTAGATAATGCAAGACGTAGTTTCCACTTTGAAAGACGTAGTTTGCTCCAAAACGTAGCTCGTATGTTGCATGACACGTTGTAAGACGTAGTTCATAAGTTGCAGGACGTAGTTCGAATGCTACAAGACGTAGTTTGTATATTGTAAGATCGATGTATATTGTATTTTTGCAACGTTTCAAGACGTAGTTTACATGATGCCAGGGGTAGTTGGCGTGAGGCTGGACAGTTTACATGTTAGGATATTTTGATCCTCCTCCTCCTCCTCCTCCTCCTCCTCCGTCCTGTGGTTAGTCTGTTCCTCCTCCAGCACGTGCGTCCATCCTGCCCACACGGCGGGTGTCCCGTCAGCCTCGCCTGCCCACCCCACGTCATGAGAGGCGTGTAGGGAAGACGTCAAGATGGCGTTGACCTGAGGGAGGCACTGCTGGTACTGCTGCTGCCGAAGTGTGTGTGTGTGTGTGTTGTTGGGGGTCAGACCGTGAGGGGCGGGAGGAGAGGGGTCAGAGTGTGGGTGTGTGTGTGTGGGGTGTTGAGGGGTCAGACGGGGAGGGGGGAGGGGTCAGGCCGTGAGGGGAGGAGGGTGGAGGAGAAAAGAGGAAAGATTACATTCTAAGGAAAACAAATGTCCGACGTATTTTCCCCCTTTTATTTGGCTGAGGAAATGGAGGCTCGGCGACCCATCCCAGGGTCCTCCTCTTACCCCCCCCCCACCCTCCCCCCTGGCGCTACCGGGGTCTTTGTGTCTACAGGGGGGGGGGGGGGGGAGAGGGTGTGCCACCCACAGCCACAACCACCCACAGGCGCAGCACGGGGCGAGCCTGGGCCGACCCCCACCACTACACTTCAATGTAACTCCTTTTCTCCTCAGTGTATGTGTGACCCCTGGCCAGGGTATGACACTTGACAGCCACTGAAGTGCTGGCTCTTTCTCGCAGCCGTCACTCACCCTCGCGATACCCAGGCCGGTGGTACCGGTAACATACCGGTATTATGTGTGGTCATCTCTTAACACCTCTTGCATCATGACGTGTGTTCAGTATTTTACCATAACTTCTGATGAGCTTGTCGCTTGTGGCCGACTGAACATAGTGCTGTGGTGTTATTACGTTCAAGTAAATGTTACGAATTTTGTTTATATTAGTTAACAGACAGACAGAATTTTTGGTTTATTTCAATAGAATTACATAAGTGAGGATGCAAAATCCATAGAGCACTTGTTTGCAATCAATTTAAGAAAATTCAGAAGGGTCGTCTGCCGTAACAAAGAACAAGAATAATCAGTGTGATTTACTCTGTGAGATATGCTCACCCGTTTCCAGTGGGTTGTAACAGCGTCACAGACCACTAAGAGATAACGAGTCGTGTCACATGTGGGTTGTAACAGCGTCACAGACCACTAAGAGATAACGAGTCGTGTCACATGTGGGTTGTAACAGCGTCACAGACCACTAAGAGATAACGAGTCGTGTCCCATGTGGGATACGAGACCTCGTCAGACGTGCCCCACAATACAGGACGGGGAGTGGTAACCTGGCCGACCATATGAACTAAACTGTGTTTCGTTCGTTCTCGGAAGTAGCAGACGTAGTCACAAGCCTGGTGTATTATTATTATTATTATTATTATTATTATTATTATCATTAGTATTATTATTATTATTATTATTATTATTATTATTATTAGCATACTGTCGGCCATGACCCACCCACGACTCTCGACCCCGTGCACTACCCTCCCCTACATTATGCACCCCCATCTACTCCACGCCTCCTCCTCCCACCCATACCACGAATCCCCCCCACCTTCTGGACGAATATCCCCTCCTGAGACCCCCCCCCCATCCTCCCCCACTTCACGGACATCCCATCCCAAAGCCCCCACACCCACCCACCCATCCTGGCCTTCCCGGCCCTGTCCTTCCCTGACTCTGAGCCCTTACGCCGCCTGACCCATTCTCAGTACCCATTTATGCAGTGTTCTCCCTTCCCCCTCGCCCCCCCCCCTCCCCCTGCCTCAGCATGGTCATCCATTCCCAAGACCCCCTCCCCCCCCCCCCCCCTGGACAACCATCCCCTTCCCTGACCCCCCTCATTCAAAGGGGGTCTGCCACGGTTGGTCAGTTAAGAATAGGGGGAAAAAAGGTGGTTTTCTGGGAAGTACAACACCTGGGTAGAGTCTTTACTCATAACTAACATTTTTTGCCAAAGGTTAGAGAAAATCTTGGTGCCATTTTGGAGTTATATATATATATATATATATATATATATATATATATATATATATATATATATATATATTGGAAAGGATCACAATTTGGCTGGAAATCCTCCCTTCTCTTTTTTTTTTTTTTTTTTTTTCAAAAGAAGGAACAGAGAAGGGGGCCAGGTGAGGATATTCCCTCAAAGGTCCAGTCCTCTGTTCTTAACGCTACCTCGCTAACGCGGGAAATGGCGAATAGTATGAAATATATATATATATATATATATATATATATATATATATATATATATATATATATATATATATATATATATGTAAGGCATGTGTACGTGTAGGAAGAGAGGAAAGTGATTGGTTCTCAGTGAATGTAGGTTTGCGGCAGGGGTGTGTGATGTCTCCATGGTTGTTTAATTTGTTTATGGATGGGGTTGTTAGGGAGGTGAATGCAAGAGTTTTGGAAAGAGGGGCAAGTATGAAGTCTGTTGGGGATGAGAGAGCTTGGGAAGTGAGTCAGTTGTTGTTCGCTGATGATACAGCGCTGGTGGCTGATTCATGTGAGAAACTGCAGAAGCTGGTGACTGAGTTTGGTAAAGTGTGTGAAAGAAGAAAGTTAAGAGTAAATGTGAATAAGAGCAAGGTTATTAGGTACAGTAGGGTTGAGGGTCAAGTCAATTGGGAGGTGAGTTTGAATGGAGAAAAACTGGAGGAAGTGAAGTGTTTTAGATATCCGGGAGTGGATCTGGCAGCGGATGGAACCATGGAAGCGGAAGTGGATCATAGGGTGGGGGAGGGGGCGAAAATTCTGGGAGCCTTGAAGAATGTGTGGAAGTCGAGAACATTATCTCGGAAAGCAAAAATGGGTATGTTTGAAGGAATAGTGGTTCCAACAATGTTGTATGGTTGCGAGGCGTGGGCTATGGATAGAGTTGTGCGCAGGAGGATGGATGTGCTGGAAATGAGATGTTTGAGGACAATGTGTGGTGTGAGGTGGTTTGATCGAGTAATTAACGTAAGGGTAAGAGAGATGTGTGGAAATAAAAAGAGCGTGGTTGAGAGAGCAGAAGAGGGTGTTTTGAAATGGTTTGGGCACATGGAGAGAATGAGTGAGGAAAGATTGACCAAGAGGATATATGTGTCGGAGGTGGAGGGAACGAGGAGAAGAGGGAGACCAAATTGGAGGTGGAAAGATGGAGTGAAAAAGATTTTGTGTGATCGGGGCCTGAACATGCAGGAGGGTGAAAGGAGGGCAAGGAATAGAGTGAATTGGAGCGATGTGGTATACCGGGGTTGACGTGCTGTCAGTGGATTGAATCGGGGCATGTGAGGCGTCTGGGGTAAACCATGGAAAGCTGTGTAGGTATGTATATTTGCGTGTGTGGACGTATGTATATACATGTGTATGGGGGTGGGTTGGGCCATTTCTTTCGTCTGTTTCCTTGCGCTACCTCGCAGACGCGGGAGACAGCGACAAAGCAAAAATATATATATATATATATATATATATATATATATATATATATATATGAAATATACATTTATTTTTCATATATTTCACCATCTCCCGCGTTAGCGAGTAGTGTTAAGAACAGAGGCCTGAGCCTAAGAGGGAAAATTCTCACTTCGCCTTGATGTTATTCACATTTACTTTCAGCTTTCTTCCTTCACACACTTTACCAAACACAGTCACCAACTTCTGCAGTTTCTCTCCCGAATCAGCCACCAGCGCTGTATCATCAGCGAACAACAACTGACTCACTTCCCAAGCTCTCACATCCAAAATTGATTGCATACTTGTCCCTCTCTCCAAAATTCTTGCATTCACCTCCCTAACAACCCCATCCATAAACAAATTAAACAACCATGGAGACATCACACACCCCTGCCGCAAACCGACATTCACTAAGAACCAATCACTTTCCTCTCTTCCTACTCGTACACATGCCTTACATCCTCAAAAAAAAAATTTCACTGCTAGCAACTTGCCTCCCACACCATATACTCTTAATACTTTCCACAGAGGATCTCGGTTCACTCTATATACCTATATGCCGTCTCCAGATCCATAAATGCTACATGCAAATCAATTTGTTTTTCTAAGTATTTCTCACATACATTCTTCAAAGCAAACACCTGATCCACACACCCTCTACCACTTCTGAAACCACACTGCTCTTCCCCAATCTGATGCTCTGTACATGCTTTCGCCTTCGCAATGAATATCCTCCCATATAATTTCCCAAGAATACTCAGCAAACTTATACCTCTGTAATTGGAGCACTCGCCTTTATCCTCTTTGCCTTTGTACAGTGGCACTATGCAAGCATTCCGCCAATCCACGGTCATCTCACCATAAACCATACATACATTGAATATCCTCACCATATTCTTTTTTTTTTTTTCATACTATTCGCCATTTCTCGCATTAGCGAGGTAGCGCTAAGAACAGAGGACTGGGCCTTTGAGGGAATATCCTCACCTGGCCCCCTTCTCTGTTCCTTCTTTTGGAAAAAAAAAAAAAAAAAAAATATCCTCACCATATATATATATATATATATATATATATATATATATATATATATATATATATATATATATCCCTGGGGATAGGGGATTAAGAATACTTCCCACGTATTCCCTGCGTGTCGTAGAAGGCGACTAAAAGGGGAGGGAGCGGGGGGCTGGAAATCCTCCCCTCTCGTTTTTTTTTTTTTTTTTTTTCTCCTAAAGAAGGAACAGAGGGGGCGAGGTGAGGATATTCCAAAAAAGGCCCAGTCCTCTGTTCTTAACGCTACCTCGCTAACGCGGGAAATGGCGAATAGTTTAAAAAAATATACATATATATATATATATATATATATATATATATATATATATATATATATATATATATATATATATATATATATGAAGTCTGTTGGGGATGAGAGAGCTTGGGAAGTGAGTCAGTTGTTGTTCGCTGATGATACAGCGCTGGTGGCTGATTCATGTGAGAAACTGCAGAAGCTGGTGACTGAGTTTGGTAAAGTGTGTGAAAGAAGAAAGTTAAGAGTAAATGTGAATAAGAGCAAGGTTATTAGGTACAGTAGGGTTGAGGGTCAAGTCAGTTGGGAGGTGAGTTTGAATGGAGAAAAACTGGAGGAAGTGAAGTGTTTTAGATATCTGGGAGTGGATCTGGCAGCGGATGGAAGCGGAAGTGGATCATAGGGTGGGGGAGGGGGCGAAAATTCTGGGAGCCTTGAAGAATGTGTGGAAGTCGAGAACATTATCTCGGAAAGCAAAAATGGGTATGTTTGAAGGAATAGTGGTTCCAACAATGTTGTATGGTTGCGAGACGTGGGCTATGGATAGAGTTGTGCGCAGGAGGATGGATGTGCTGGAAATGAGATGTTTGAGGACAATATGTGGTGTGAGGTGGTTTGATCGAGTAAGTAACGCAAGGGTAAGAGAGATGTGTGGAAATAAAAAGAGCGTGGTTGAGAGAGCAGAAGAGGGTGTTTTGAAATGGTTTGGGCACATGGAGAGAATGAGTGAGGAAAGATTGACCAAGAGAATATATGTGTCGGAGGTGGAGGGAACGAGGAGAAGAGGGAGACCAAATTGGAGGTGGAAAGATGGAGTGAAAAAGATTTTGTGTGATCGGGGCCTGAACATGCAGGAGGGTGAAAGGAGGGCAAGGAATAGAGTGAATTGGAGCGATGTGGTATACCGGGGTTGACGTGCGGTCAGTGGATTGAATCAAGGCATGTGAAGCGTCTGGGGTAAACCATGGAAAGCTGTGTAGGTATGTATATTTGCGTGTGTGGACGTATGTATATACATGTGTATGGGGGTGGGTTGGGCCATTTCTTTCGTCTGTTTCCTTGCGCTACCTCGCAAACGCGGGAGACAGCGACAAAAAAAATAAAGAAAAAAAAAATATATATATATATATATATATATATATATTTATATATAGATAGATAGATAGATAGATAGATGAATAATATTAGAACTTATCCTACTCTCGACCTTTATTATCGTATACATAACGACGAAGAAATGTGCACAAAAAAGTTGAAAGTGGCAAACGTAATGGCTGAAGTTTTCACATTTCACCTCGTGAATTCGTTTTTTTTAGGATCAGTTTTCCTACCATTTTCGTGCCTTGAGAAAATGTGTTGAGGTGAAATTTATTTACAGAATGAGAATATGTGATGAAATACAGGTATTTAATGGAAAATGAATCATAGGATTTATTATGGTAATTACACATGTGTATTTTGATGGATGTTGGTTCGTGGAATCTGTGGGAGGAAGGGTTACCACATACCACCATTATGAGACTTGTAATGTCGACCCGTTCATGTTAAATTGCTGGTAGCTAGCAGAAGAAATTTGAGAGTCCATGTCTTTTTCTGGGAATGGTATGAGACATTTCTTGAGTGACCGTTTTAGGGAGGCATTATAAAACAAGTTATGGTATACGGTTTAGGGAATAGGTACAAGTAATGTCTGTCCTCTTTTAAGGGAATAACCTCCTTTAAAGTTTTGATATCCGTTTTAGGGAATGATCACAAGTTTTGTGTTCTCTCTTGAGGGAATCATCGTCTGCACGTCTGTTAATATGACCCCGAAATAACGTTTTTAAGACTAAATCATCAATTAGCGAACGTTATGTGAGTTCCTTTTAGCAATTGTCTTGAGTATTGAGACGATTATGAAGTGTATATTTAGAACGAAGGAGGAGTAGAGATTTACGAGAGAGATTATGATCATTGTTAGTAATTGTGGAAATCCTTCAGTGTATGCTGAAGCCGCTTATTGAGAAGACTTTCACTCTTCGTGAGCCTTACCGAGTGGTTAGGTCGTTAGGGGTAAGGCAATCTTCTCTTGCCCCTTATCCTATCAGAGGCCCTGGCGAGATTGGGCTCTCTGGTCGGGTAGCCAAAGGGCCAAAGGTCGTGTATTTGACTTGTGCCAGGAGAGCCAATAAAGGATCCTTGCAGTCGTTCGCATAGTTAGTTGGATTTAAATCGAATTACTCTTTATTTTTGTGCGTTAGTAAAAGGTTGGATTTTATTACAGTAACACTGGATACCGTTTAGTTACCTTTGAAAGTTTGTTATAGCCTTTTTCATCTGGATTGTTTATATTTTTTTATTCAGTTTCATTATTGAACACGTAGATGAATTGGTATTTAATTCTGAAGATATTTTTTGTAAAGCTTAACAAAGAACTTGAATTCGACTGTATAAACTTAAAATGCTATTGTGTTTACGGAATTTTGATGTATTTGCTGATAACCACGAGGAAAAGGAAACACGATAAGTTCCCAAGTGCACTTTCGTGTCATGATCACATCGTCAGGGGAGATACAAGAATGAGATACAAGACGTAGAACAGTCTGTTGATATACAAGGAAGAGACGTAGCTAAGACGCCATGGGTAAACAAGCGTTGCGGGATGGTGGTGTTCGGGTCTGGCAACATGTCTGTCATAAAGTTTTATTATCATGTGGACAGGAAAGGGAACTGTGTGGCTCCAGTGAGTTTATGGTGTGCTGTTCTCTGTTGTTGATAGCGACAACCTCGCTTCGTTCTTCTGCAACAGAACACATTCAACAGGTAATAAAGTTTTACGATGATGAAAGTCAGTATTATTAAGTGATCTGTTTATTAATTCTGAAAGTCCACACACACACACACACACACACACACACACACACACACACACACACACACACACACACACACAGAGGACTGGTTGCTGGAGAAAACGGTAACCATCGTATCCTTAATTCGCCTGATTCCTTTAAGGGTTGTCAGTGAATCGAAGTTATGTGAAAAATGATGCTAGGGGTAAGGTCGGGAGGGAGGGAGGGAGTGGGGGGGTTGATGACGTGGAGAATGGGAGGGGGAGGGGGGGAGTCAAGATGGATAGAGGGAGGAGATTGATGGAAGGAGGGAGGGAGAGACTTCAGGGTGTATTGATGGTAAGGAATCAAGGAGCTTGGAATTCGGAGTCACATAGCATGGGATTAAGGAATGGTGAGATGACGATAAGGCGATTAGTGAGGAAGGGAAGGGAAGAGGTGGGCAGGGCAGGGAGGCTGGACACGGAGGCAACAGGAGAGGCTACGTAGGGAGGCGGGAGGAGAGGCTACGTAGGGAGGCAGGATGAGAGGCTACGTAGGAAGGCAGGAGGAGAAGCTACGTAGGGAGGCGGGAGGAGAGGCTACGTAGGGAGGCAGGAGGAGAGGCTACCTAGGGAGGCGGGAGGAGAGGCTACCTAGGGAGGCAAGAGGAGAGGCTACGTAGGGAGGCAAGAGGTGAGGCTACGTAGGGAGGCAGGAGGAGAGGCTACGTAGGGAGGCAGGAGGAGAGGCTACGTAGGGAGGCAGGAGGAGAGGCTACGTAGGGAGGCAGGAGGAGAGGCTACGTAGGGAGGCAAGAGGAGAGGCTACGTAGGGAGGCAAGAGGAGAGGCTACGTAGGGAGGCAGGATGAGAGGCTACGTAGGGAGGCAGGAGGAGAGGTTGAGACATGAGGGAAGTTTCTGAAACATTCTCTCTCTCTCTCTCTCTCTCTCTCTCTCTCTCTCTCTCTCTCTCTCTCTCCATGGAATTCAGCAGAAATTCTCTCCCTCTACATTGGCGCCAGAAATCGATTGTAGTACTGTAAGATGCAGTCGACTGTAATACTGTAGTGAGTATGTTGTCTCAGGATTCAGCCTATTGCGGTTTATTGTCAGGTCTCCGAAGCGACTCTCTCTCTCTCTCTCTCTCTCTCTCTCTCTCTCTCTCTCTCTCTCTCTCTCTCTCTCTCTCTCGGTATCTAGAAAGCCACGTCCCGCTGTGATATTGGGAGGCAAACTCCCTCCAACGAAATTCCCTTCTTCCATCCATCACTGATGTGGTCCCCACGTCAGGGTGGCGGTCGTGTTATGATGTGTGGTGGGCTTGGCTCATCTCCCGCGCCCTTTACCAGCAGGAAGCCCACGTCCTTTGACTTGGAAGTTCCTGCATCACCTCGCTCTCACATACAGAGTTCCTCGCCCCACAGGTCTCTTGCCACAGTAACTATTTCTCGGTCCCCTCCTCCTCCTCCTCCTTCAGCATCCTGCTGGCCGCTCTCTCGTCTCCCATCCTCTACGTGTCCACACCAGCGTTGTTCACTAGTCACAGACTGTCGACCATGGTCGGTGGCTATTTTGGTCCTTTCCTTATTCCTGACTGAAATCTTCGTAGCTGGTGTCCCGTCTCGTCTGGGTGTGAGGGTGCGGGCCTCCAGCGTGATGGTGTGATCTCGAACCTGACCATTAAGGTTTAGATTGAAGATCGCGCCGTCATACTGAAGGGTTGTACTTTTTGCTTAAGGGTCGTAGCATCCTGCTCAGAGGGTTGTACCTTCTTGCTTAAGGGGTTGTACCGTCATGCTCAGGGGTCGTCGTACCGTCTTAAGGTTCGCACCGTTATGCTTAGGGGTCGTACCGCCATGCTTAAGGGTCGTACCGTCGTGCCCAAGGGTCGTATCGTCATGGTGAAGGTCGTCGTTCTCATGAGCAGTCTCATTACAGTGTCATGCAGTCTTCTCTTCCTCGGTGACTGTCAGCGGCCATGTTGTTGCAGCACACAGAGAGAAAATTGACAACAGTATCGCATTAGATATTCCCATCTATTTTTTTTTTTCCTTGTCCAGACTCATTTCTGTCCTTGGCCGAAGGATCTTTACCAGCTCCTCGTATGCCTTCACCAGGCTTTTTCCTGGCTTCCCCCTCCGCCTTGCGTAACTACATTCCCAAAATAGACAAACCTCTCCATTCACCCCCGTCTCTTGTCTCTCTGCAATTTCCAGGTGGACCTCTTCCATACTTCTTGTCGTTTTACTCTTTCCAGGTGGACCTCCTCTTCATCTCTGCGAATTACTTTTCTTTTTTTTTTTCACTTACAAAATTCTCTCCATCCTGCCCATCATTTCAGCTCCCTCATCACCACTACTGCTACTACCACACACCCTACCGCTCAGTACCACGTTCCCAACAAAATCATGATCCGTGGCAATGCCTTCACTACCATTCTTGCCCCACTCACTCTCTCTCCCCTCACTCTCCATTTCACTGGCTTTATCATGTGGTCGACGTGAATATTGTACTACGAGCGTTGGTAAGTGCGGTACGCTCCCCTGTTCAATTCACGAGCCCCTGCCTACGCCCAGAACCAACCATTGTTCTTAGGCACACACACACACACACACACACACACACACACACACACACACACATTCTTATCGACCACAACACCACATTCCCTCCGTGCTTACTGAATTATACATTTCTCGTACATCAATAAAATTCTGCTCACCTCGCAAACGTCCACTTCGTCTTCTAACTCCGCTTGAAGCCATCGCTCCGTTATTGACCCTTCCGTTGTAAGGCCACGCTTCCTCATGTCTCTCGTTCTCCACATATTAAGGGCTTTCACCCGCTCAGTTTAATTCCTCATGAACACCAGGCTTGACACTGATAGCAGACTGACTCATCTGGGATTTTGACATACCCTTTTCGACTTCCTCTCTTTTATGGGTCATGTCAAAGGTCACACCGTCATACCCAAGGGGTCGCACAGTCATGCCTAGGGGGTCGTACCGTCGTGCTCAGGAGTCGTACTTTCGTGTTATAGGGTATTACCGTCGTGCTCAGGGGTCGTACCGTCGTGTGAAAGGGTCGTACCGTCGACGGTCCGTCGCACACAGAATTGTGTCGTCATGTTATCCCTGACACTGGGCGCTGCCTCATTCAGGCTCACATTTGTGAAGAGCAAGTGGAACAAGTAAACCTGGGTCATTAGAAGACACGATTAGCAGAGTAAAAGGAGAAAATAAACTGAGATAATTGGAGACGGTAAAGAAAATAATGAAAATGTAATGTTAAGAGATAATTAAAGAGTGAAGAGGAAATATTTGTTAAGAGATGATTAGAGTGAAGGAAGTTAAGACGAATTTAAGCTTAGAGATGATTAGTGAAAAGTGTAAGAGGTATTTAAACTTAGAGATAATTAGTGACGAAAAAATAAGAGGTATTTAAACTTCGAGATCTTTAGTGAAGAAAAGACAGGGAAAAATAGCCTGAGAGATAGTTAGATGATCGGAGGTGGTAGGTGGCACCCACTGCTGCTGCCAGTAGTAGTATGTGGTAGGCAGCCACTGGACAGGGAGGTACCACCGCCTGTTTCACGAGGGATCGTGGCTGGTGCACAGTGAGCCACCACTGCTGCTGCTTTGGTTAGGTTACCCATCAAGGCTCAGATCTCTCTCTCTCTCTCTCTCTCTCTCTCTCTCTCTCTCTCTCTCCCCTCAACCACATGAGTCGCTGGCAAACAACACATTCCCTATTGCTTTTTCTCACACACGGCACTTGACAAAAACATAACGCTCACACATCCTGAAATTCATGGCAGTACGAGTATAACCGAACGCTCCGGCGCCAACGGTGGAGAGAGGGTGTGGGTCGGATCCCAGAGTCTTCTGTCACCATATGACTGGGATCCACCTCACGTCCACATCTACAGCTCCTGGACCTGGTGTTCTGTATTTTTTTTCTGCAACATTCGTGGTCTTGTTTCTAACCTTCCCTCTATTAAACACCATGTTCACCGCTGCTTCACCACCACACTATCAGATCTCCCAACTATAATCTCTATCATCGTTTCTGATACAAGGTCGGAATGTGTGCTTACTGTATTCCAAAAAATTTCTTCTGTTCGTTTCGTGGATGCTGAGTCTCCTAAATTTGATGCCATCTGGATCAAAGTCTCTCTATCCTCTGTTTCCTTGCTCTTGTATTTTATTTTCCTCCTCTACTATTTGATTTCTTCTCACGAAGCTCTGCTCTCGCTCTGGTCTCAGCCACGCGCTACGATGCTCCTCTGTGCAGAAGATTTCAGTATAAACCACAAGGATTGGTTAGGCTCTAACTGGGATGATCCTGGTGGAGCCGAGGCCTTTACATTTTCTACCCCTAACGATCTAGAACAATTAATTATACACCCTTCCTAGTTTCCTGACATTCACGACCACTCTTTTAACACACTTAACCCACTAAACGTACACCTTTTCTACGCCCATAGCGTCCTCTGATTACAGTCTTATCTCTGTTACCTCAAACTGGGCAGCCCATCCTCTATTCCTTCCTCTCGAAACGCTAACTTTGGCACTTTAGGAGAACTCGGTCGTTATCACCACCCAGCTTCTCTATTGACTTTCCCTGGGATGGGTACTGCTTCTCTGGTCGGGATGTCTCGTGCTCTGCTCGACGCAAAGCAGAGGTTATCTTGGCTGAGATGAAGGCCTGCATCTCATCTTGTAAATCTGTTTCTCCTCAGTCGTGGTTTGATCGCTCCTACTGTGATGCCTGTCGCATCTGGGACGGTGCGTACCGGACCATGGAACTCTTCCCTTCCCCAAAACCCACGCTGTGATATCATTTCTGGTCGAAATCATTGCAAAGCTGTTCTTGGAAGAGCCAAGTGCATTCTCATGAAAAGAAAGTGCACTGACTTGACTTTTAATGACAAAGCTTTTTGTTCCTCAACCATAAGCATCCCCAACAACTTATGTAATTCAACCTTTCTTCTTCTTTATCGACCGATCAGTCTGCTGCTAACTCTCCAACTGATAAAGCCGCTCTGTGTGGCAACTTGTTTCCCTGTAACTCAACTTTGAATGATTCAGATTCTAATCTTCCGCCCTCGTATCCTCCATTTAAACCTATGTCATTTCCCATATTTTCTTCGCGCAAGATTTTCCAGATCTCCTCGATCCAGGTGGACAATGCATGCGGCTCAGGTGGCATATCTCCTCATGTTTCAAGGTAGTATGCCCCTGAGCCAGCACCAATCCTCGTCCGCCTATTTTACCTCCGTGTAAAAACCCAGACTTTCCCCTCCCCTTGGAAGCAAGCCTTGGTACAGCCCAGCCATAAGAAGGGAGACTGCTTGAACCGCTCCAACTATCGCCCCATTACTCTTTACTTCTGCTGTCTCCTTAGTCTTTGAACCTCTCCTTAACACTCGCTTCCTCGAACACTTAGAATCTCATTCCCTTCTGTCAGATCACCAGTGTGGATTTCGCAGTGCCAGATCTACTGATGTTCTCTCCTATGTGACTCGCCTCTGGTCCTCCACTCTCAAGGATTTTGGTGATACGTTTGTCGTAGTCTTCGACACCTGCAACGCATATGACAAGGTGTGGCATTAGTCTTTGCTTCCTAAACTCCCTTCCTTCGGTTTCACGGCTTCTCTCTCTCTGTGTGTTCTGATGCATAGTTTCCTCTCCGGCCGTTCCATCGCAGTAGCTTTCGATGGAGCAGTTTCCCCTTCCTCTCCTTTCGGTAGTGATGCTCCCCAGGGTTCTGTCCTGTCACCTGCTCTCTTTCTTCTCTCAGTAAATGATCATCTGTCTTCTATCCCTGTTCACTTATATTGATGATTCCACTTTACATACTTTAGTTCACCTTTCCTCTCCTTCTCCGTAATATTCGTTCTTTTTCTCGCACTGATCATATTTCCTTTCTTAATCCTGATGTGTGCAACATTTTGGATTAAGGTAGCGTAGCCTCGTGAACTTTGATAAGTGTTGAAGCGCAATCTCCACCTTCATCTCTTTCTTAGAATCATTGGTTTCCCTCTGTTCAGTTTCAGTGCCCCTTAATTCAACCTTGTAATGATATGAACAAGTTGGGCATAACCACCACCTCCGCTTTGTCTTGGAAACCTCATGTGATTATACAATGTCTACGTTCCAACAACTGGGAGTGTTGTATGAATGCCGTAATTATCTGTCTTGGAGCAGCTGTTTCACATCTACAGGAGTTGTACTCGCCCGAGTATGGAATACTACTCTCTCATCTGGAGGGGTTCATCCTCCGCTTTTCAGATTAGAGTGGAATCGGAACCTTTGGTCTCATTAATTCTCCTGGCGTCACCTCCCTCCAACCTTCCCTTTCCGTACACCGCGATGTTGCTGCTGATATTCTCTCTCTCTCTCTCTCTCTCTCTCTCTCTCTCTCTCTCTCTCTCTCTCTCTCTCTCTCTCTCTCTCCTTGTAGGTATTATTTTGGCCTCTGTCCTCGTGAGATGTCTGCTCGCGTTTGGTTGCTGCTTCCCACAGCTTCTGTATGGAGATTGGTCACTATGGTGCCTCCTCCTCCTCCTGTCCCCGTACAACTAAGTTGTGGAACTCTCTTCCTTCTCTAGTCTCTCCCTCATCATAAGGTTTTTCTTCCTTCAAAGGTCAGGTCTACAGACCTGCGGAACCCTGATTAACTTCCACTTGACTTTCTCTCCAACACTGTCTCTCACCCGTGATGGCCTTGACTAGGGCATACATGTCTGTACCACGTCGGTTACCATGAAAGAAAAGTAAGAGAAATTTAAGCTTAAGAGATAATTAAGAGTGAAGAAAGAGAAAACTTAAAGCTAGAGATGATTAGAGCGAAGAAAAGTAAGCGGAATTTTAGCTTAGAGATAATTACGAAAAGAAAAATTGTGCTTACGTAATTATCGATAATTAGAGTGCAGAAAAGTAGGAGAATATAAAGCGTAAAGATTATTAGAGAGAAGAGAGAGAAGTAAACCTTAGGAAAGTAGAGGAAATTATAGAGTAGTAAAGTAGGAGAACTGTAAGCTTAAAGGTATTCAGAATGAAGAAAAGAGAGAGGAAGTAAGCTTAGGTAACTATGGATGATTAAAGTGCATGAAAGTTAGTGAACATTAATCATAAAGAGTAAAGAGAGAAAAGAGAGAGAAGTGAAGCTCAGGTAACCAGAGATAATTACAGGGTATATAAAAGTAAGAGAAATTTAAGCTTAGAGATACGTCGAGTTAAGGAAAGAAAGCGGAAGTAATTAGGTAACTAGAGGTAATTTAAGTAAAGAAATGAAAGATGTGCGTCGAAAATTGAGATAATTAGGGAGGAGAAGACAGAGAAAAATTATAAAGAACTAGCTTAATTAAGGCCAGGGAGAATGCGTGAGCGAAGGAGTTTTTGAGGCAGGAAGGAGTGCGTGTCGAACTCTGCCTTCATAACCATTCCTTCCAGCACCGTTTACCTCTCTCTCTCTCTCTCTCTCTCTCTCTCTCTCTCTCTCTCTCTCTCTCTCTCTCTCTCTCTCTCTCTCTCTCTCCCTCCCTCCTACCTTCGCCCGGCATCGCCAAGCAACAGGAAGACAGTAGTGTGTTGGGGTGAGGGTTCGAACCCCCCGTCCACCAGGTTCCTGGAGCTGTCATCATCTTCCTCGCTGGGATGCAGTAGCGTCGTCTGCGCTGAGCCTCATCAACCACAGGTCGTTTGGGGACTCGAGGTTCGTTGTCTCGGGTCATCATGGTCGACCCAGGTTGTCATGATTCGTGGTCGTCGTCGTTGTGGTCATTGTCATCTCGGGGTCGTCAGTGTCGTTGAGCGGTTTCTTAGCCTTATTTTCCCGACATTGTTGACGTCATCATCATGTGTGTGTGTGTGTGTGACTTGAATCTGCCTACTCGAGGTTGCACCGTGGGTGAAAAGTCCCCTTCGACCAGGCTGTGCGACCGGGCGTACAGTTTCGTCAAAGAACTTCCCACTCCAAAGTTGTTTCTGCAATTTTCATGCTACTGGATGTAGCGCAACCTCGGGTTGCAGGAGCCTTTAGAAAGGTCTGGGTAACACCAGCGCTCAGTCTTATGTATGAATATGTATAAGTACAGATGAATATATGTCTATTTCTGTGTCTTTATATGTATGTATACGTTGAAATGTATAGGTATGTTTATGTGCGTGTGTGGGCGTTTCTGTATATACATGTGTGGGTGGGTTGGGCCATTCTTTCGTCTGTTTCCTTGCGCTACCTCGCTAACGCAGGAGACAGCGACAAAGTATAATGAAAAAATATATATATTCCCTAGGGATAGGGGAGAAAGAATACTTCCCACATATTCCCTGGGTGTCGTAGAAGGCGACTAAAAGGGGAGGGAGCGGGGGGGCTGGAAATCCTCCCCATTCGTTTTTAATTTTCTAAAAGAAGGAACAGAGAAGGGAGCCAAGTGAAGATATTCACTCAAAGGCTCAGTTCTCTCTTCTTAACGCTACCTCGCTAATGCGGGAAATGGCGAAGTGTGAAAAGAAATATATATATATATATATATATATATATATATATATATATATATATATATATATAGTGTCCACTAAATCATGTGTGCACCCCTCCCTCCTCACACACATTTTCAAATGCGATGTTACACTTACCTGTAGGTGCTATTATTATTATTATTATTATTATTATTATTATTATTATTATTATTATTATTATTATTATTATTATTATTATTATTATTATTATTATTATTATTATTATTATTATTATTATTATTATTATTATTATTATTATTATTATTATTATTATTATTATTATTATTATTATTATTATTATTATTATTATTATTATTATTATTATTATTATTATTATTATTATTATTATTATTATTATTATTATTATTATTATTATTATTATTATTATTATTATTATTATTATTATTATTATTATTATTATTATTATTATTATTATTATTATTATTATTATTATTATTATTATTATTATTATTATTATTATTATTATTATTATTATTATTATTATTATTATTATTATTATTATTATTATTATTATTATTATTATTATTATTATTATTATTATTATTATTATTATTATTATTATTATTATTATTATTATTATTATTATTATTATTATTATTATTATTATTATTATTATTATTATTATTATTATTATTATTATTATTATTATTATTATTATTATTATTATTATTATTATTATTATTATTATTATTATTATTATTATTATTATTATTATTATTATTATTATTATTATTATTATTATTATTATTATTATTATTATTATTATTATTATTATTATTATTATTATTATTATTATTATTATTATTATTATTATTATTATTATTATTATTATTATTATTATTATTATTATTATTATTATTATTATTATTATTATTATTATTATTATTATTATTATTATTATTATTATTATTATTATTATTATTATTATTATTATTATTATTATTATTATTATTATTATTATTATTATTATTATTATTATTATTATTATTATTATTATTATTATTATTATTATTATTATTATTATTATTATTATTATTATTATTATTATTATTATTATTATTATTATTATTATTATTATTATTATTATTATTATTATTATTATTATTATTATTATTATTATTATTATTATTATTATTATTATTATTATTATTATTATTATTATTATTATTATTATTATTATTATTATTATTATTATTATTATTATTATTATTATTATTATTATTATTATTATTATTATTATTATTATTATTATTATTATTATTATTATTATTATTATTATTATTATTATTATTATTATTATTATTATTATTATTATTATTATTATTATTATTATTATTATTATTATTATTATTATTATTATTATTATTATTATTATTATTATTATTATTATTATTATTATTATTATTATTATTATTATTATTATTATTATTATTATTATTATTATTATTATTATTATTATTATTATTATTATTATTATTATTATTATTATTATTATTATTATTATTATTATTATTATTATTATTATTATTATTATTATTATTATTATTATTATTATTATTATTATTATTATTATTATTATTATTATTATTATTATTATTATTATTATTATTATTATTATTATTATTATTATTATTATTATTATTATTATTATTATTATTATTATTATTATTATTATTATTATTATTATTATTATTATTATTATTATTATTATTATTATTATTATTATTATTATTATTATTATTATTATTATTATTATTATTATTATTATTATTATTATTATTATTATTATTATTATTATTATTATTATTATTATTATTATTATTATTATTATTATTATTATTATTATTATTATTATTATTATTATTATTATTATTATTATTATTATTATTATTATTATTATTATTATTATTATTATTATTATTATTATTATTATTATTATTATTATTATTATTATTATTATTATTATTATTATTATTATTATTATTATTATTATTATTATTATTATTATTATTATTATTATTATTATTATTATTATTATTATTATTATTATTATTATTATTATTATTATTATTATTATTATTATTATTATTATTATTATTATTATTATTATTATTATTATTATTATTATTATTATTATTATTATTATTATTATTATTATTATTATTATTATTATTATTATTATTATTATTATTATTATTATTATTATTATTATTATTATTATTATTATTATTATTATTATTATTATTATTATTATTATTATTATTATTATTATTATTATTATTATTATTATTATTATTATTATTATTATTATTATTATTATTATTATTATTATTATTATTATTATTATTATTATTATTATTATTATTATTATTATTATTATTATTATTATTATTATTATTATTATTATTATTATTATTATTATTATTATTATTATTATTATTATTATTATTATTATTATTATTATTATTATTATTATTATTATTATTATTATTATTATTATTATTATTATTATTATTATTATTATTATTATTATTATTATTATTATTATTATTATTATTATTATTATTATTATTATTATTATTATTATTATTATTATTATTATTATTATTATTATTATTATTATTATTATTATTATTATTATTATTATTATTATTATTATTATTATTATTATTATTATTATTATTATTATTATTATTATTATTATTATTATTATTATTATTATTATTATTATTATTATTATTATTATTATTATTATTATTATTATTATTATTATTATTATTATTATTATTATTATTATTATTATTATTATTATTATTTAGTTATTATGGTATGAGGACATTAAATATGTAGGATGAGATTATATAAGCTGACAGCGTGCAAAAGTTCACAAAGTTCTTCGATAGAAATAGTTCCAAGAGGCGGAGGGTTCCACCAGTGTAGACCTGCATCTTCCCCAGTAGCGTTATGGCCCACCAGACCCTACCCCGCTTGGGCCTTTGGGTCTGTGTGGTCTGCGTATCCATGTAACACTCTCGTTCTCCCCACGTACCAACAGACCCATCGTCCTTCCTTAACCGTATAAAGGATGATCGAAAAGACGAACCAAGTCCTTTTGTGGCACAAGATCTCTTGTCCATTTCTTCGCCTCGCCTCGAGTGGGGGACTATGTCGAGGCCTGGGGAAGTTTTATCTGTATTGTCCCGCGGGTTTAGGATTGCCTCCCGCCATTTTTAGGACCGTTTTTCTAGCTCTAGGGTGATTTTTTTTCTTCTTTTTTTGGTGCGATTCTTGTCAATTTGTTGTTGAGAAGTTTCGCGTACGTTTTGTGGATGACTGGGAACGTTAGCTTCGTTCAGATGTAGATACGGCGGCGTCTGACAAGATCGCAGTCCCTTCTCAAGTCTCTTGTTTTTATTCTGATTGGTTAGTGCCTCTCCAACTAGCCAATAGGAGAGCGCGAGCTTATGGGGAAAAAGTCCGATGTTTTCCCGCCGTTTTCTGATACGAGCGATCTCATTCGTTAGTTCATTTTCTGTACGGCCAATGATCAAGTCTGATATATAACCAGCTGCCTTGCCATTGGCCACGCTTCCTTCGAGTTGAAAGCCCATTTCGAGGTAAAAAAAAAAAAAAAAATTCTGCGGACATTTAAGCCGAGTAAGTGGTAGAAAAACGGAATTGCCATCTAAATGAAATATGCAGTCGATCTAAACCCTTTCAGTTTCAGGAGGGGATATTTGTTTTTATATTGGGTGATTTGCAGAGGGGGAAAAGGAAGGGATTGGGTAAGGGGGAAAGTACGGTCGAGAAGTAGAAGATAGTTATAGTCTACAACTGTAGTTGTAGGTTTTTAATGAGGAATGTGTGAGAAGGGTCGCGAGATACGTAATTTTTTGGTGCCTTGTATGTATATACCCCCAAGCAGACTGTGTCTGTGTGTGTTTGTCAATATTTGTGTGTTACGGGGAGAGAGGTTTATCCTGTGTGTGTGTGTGTGTGAGTGTGAGTGTAGACGTGGGAGTGGGTAAGCTTAGCTAAGAGGTGTTATTTACGTGTATTACCAGTGTGAATGGAGGCATCTCAAGGCCCCTAAGGCTGAGTGGGAATCTCCCGTCGTCCACAGTAAGTGCTCCTGCCGAGATCTTGCATCTGTCTTCATCATCTTACGTCTCTGCCGTTACTTGTGTCTTCCTTAGGCTGCTTCCTTAAAGCATGCAAGCATTGGTTTTAGATCTTGGATGATGAGGGTCAGTGCTTTCGCTTGGCAGGGGTATGTTTCGTATGTGACGAATCGTGGCTTCGCCATTCGTGATTCGTAGGCGAGGTGTGTGGTATATATTGGGGATTAGGTCAGTATAGGATCATAAACATTGCCTCATGGAATCTTTGCCTGTCCTGCTGGGTATAAGAATTTGTATAAGGTAATCAAAGTTGCTTTATCTTGTGCGGTTCTTTTGTTCAAGTATTTTGATGCCGAGTCTCGTAATGTTAGTGTATTGTCCAGGATTTTACTTCTATTCAGGTCCATTATCTATTCCTGGTCCCCCCCCCCCCCCCCCCCCCACACACACACACACACACACACACACACACACACACACACACACACACACACACACACATATCCAACCCGCCAGTTTACATGACTACTCTGCATCCAGGGGTCTTTCCTCATTATTTTCATGACCGGTTTATTCTGGCTGCTTTTGCGTTTATAATTTTTTTCGTTACCTATAACAGTTCCCCCTCTTTTGTTTGTTTTTGGTACATTTTCTCTTCCTCGTTTTCTGTCGCAATTTAGCCAGTCTTTACAGATTACCAATTTCTTAGAGCAAACAGCATTTGGCAGTGTTTACATTGTCTTCATTGATGCAGATATCAAATTGTAACGTTTTTGACCTCTTGAGCGCGACGGTACAACCTCAGACTCCACCCTTAAGGCTCAGGTCAGTAGCCAGGACTCGAGGGTGGTTGTGCCGTCGTGCTGGAGTGAAGGGATTGCCCCGTCCTGACCAGTAAGGTACGAGTCATGTGTTTATGACGTTACCTCTTTTGTTGCTTTTCATGAGCGTGGTCGGCCAGGGAATGGGGAGAGAAAGTAAGATGTTCAGTATAGTGTTCTGAACACACCACCTTGCCGTATGAAAGGTTACGAAAAGCATAGAGTGCAGCTATGAGACTAGGTCTTCACATTGCACAGGGGTTAGAATAATGATGATTGTGAGACTCGCATACCTTGGCTGTGCTTGCTCATGGCTCAGTACTCGCCGGTAAGGAGATAAAGGAAGGTTTTTAGGATGACATTTCCATAATCTTGGCGTAGTCGAAGCGTGCGTCTTTAGCTGATAGAGATGGCTGCCTGGCCCAGCCAAGTAGCGGTAAACATTACTCAAGAACATTGTTGTGGACTGTGGTCAAGGAAATGATTAGGTTTTACTGTCCATTTGCCAAGGGATATCACAAGGCAGTACAGTCTTGTCAGAGGAATCTCTCGCTGTAGAGGAAGGCCATGATTTCCCTGCTCCTTATTGGAGACTCAGCCTTTGAAGCTGGAGAAACCCTTTGAAAGAGAAGACCCCGGTGTTATGTATTGATCATGACATACACAGTGTTTTATGATGGTACGTTTGAGGCTTGTGAAGATGATGTTATACGGATTGTAAGTAAGGCATGAGTTACGTACTTCGTCATACGAAATTGACATCCCCTTCGGTAGACGAAATTGATAGTTGCTTCGTTATGCGGAATTACTAGCTGCTTCGTTATATGAAATTAAAAGCTGCTGCGATATACGAAATTGATAGCTGCTTTGTTATACGAAATTGATTCAGATGTTCTCCAGCTGAAGTGTTATTTCCCTTCGTCTTGACATCGAAATATTTTCATCACATCGTCTTGTGAACACGAGATGTTGTCCTCGTTTCCTGTCCCCGGCTCGTCTCCCTGTGAGCCGCCTGCTGGCCAGCCTTCCCCGCCGGTATCAAAGAGGAACTTTCCTTTTTATCTTCCTTTGTGAATGATTATGTCCAGACATACTCTCCTGCCCCCCTCCTCTCTCTCTCTCTCTCTCTCTCTCTCTCTCTCTCTCTCTCTCTCTCTCTCTCTCTCTCTCTCTCTCTCTCCCCTATATATATATATATATATATATATATATATATATATATATATATATATATATATATACATAATGATGATAATAGTAATAATGATAATAATACTATATTTGATTATTATACTTAATCGCCATTTCCCGCGTTAGCGAGGTAGCGCAAGGAAACTGGTGAAAGAATGGCCCAACCCAACCACATGCACATGTATATACATAAACGCCCACACACGCACATATACATACCTATACATTTCAACGTATACATACATTTACATACAGACATATACATATATACACATGTACATATTCTTACTAGCTGCATTCATCCATTCCCGTCGCCACCCCGCCACGGAGGAAATAGCACCCCCACTCCGCGCTAGGAAAAGACAGAAAAAGGCCTCACTCGTTCACACTCAGTCTCTAGCTGTCATTTGTAATGCACCGAAACCACAGCTCCCTTTCCACATCCAGGCCCCACAAAACTTTCCATGGTTTACCCCAGACGCTGCAGATGCCCTGGTTCAATCCAATGTATCGTCAGTGGACAAATTTGAGTACTACACTCTCGCCAGAGAACCTCTTTCCCCCAAAGGAAGCCATAATTTCACGGCTACTGATGACAGCGTAGCCTCGAGGTCTCGATAAGATGGACTTTCGAGTAAGTAATGAAAGGGTAAGAGAGATGTGTGGTAATAAAAAGAGTGTGGTTGAGAGAGCAGAAGAGGGTGTATTGAAATGGTTAGGTCACATGGAGAGAATGAGTAAGGAAAGACAGACAAAGATTATATATGTGTCAGAGGTAGAGGGAACGAGAAGCTATAGACCAATTTAGAGGTGGAAAGATGGAATGAAAAAGATTTTGAGCGATCGGGACCTGAACATACAGGAGGGTGAAAGGCGTGCAAAGAATAGAGTGAATTGGAACGATGTGGTATACCGGTGTGGACGTGCTGTCAGTGGATTAAACCAGGGCATGTGAAGCGTCTGGGGTAAACCATGGAAAGTTTTGTTGGGCCTGGATATGGAAAGGGAGCTGTGGTTTCGGTGCATTACACATGACAGGTAGAGACCGAGTGTGAAAGAATGTGGCCTTTTCCTAGCGCTACCTCGCGCGCGCGCGGGAGGAGGCGGATGTCATTTCATGTGTGGCGGGGTAGCGATGTGAATGAATGAAGGCAGCAAGTATGAATATGCACATGTGTATATGTCTGTGTATGTATATGTATGTATAAGTTGAAATGTATAGGTATGTATATGTGCGTGTGTGGGCGTTCATATATATATATATATATATATATATATATATATATATATATATATATATATATATATATATGATATAATGTGTGTGTGTGTGTGTACATCGTTGTGGGGAACCCGCCTGCTGGAGTGGTAAACCCACCAGCTCACCTGTACCTATAAGGCTGGAGCTCCAGTCATTGGTCCCCGGCAGTCTCCCCTCCCCCAGCTGTCGTTTTATCCCCTCTCGTCGTGAGTGTCCTTGTGCCGGTGTGGCTGTGTATTGGGAACGTGTCCTTGTCTTGATCCCTCGTCCTCCAGGTCTCAGGCGGGCCCTAATCCAGCCCTGATCCTTCTGCCTTCTCAGGTCTGTAACCCGGTGGGGGATTTTTATGCTCCATGCCGTAGGGCGGAGGGACGTGTGTTGGTTGGTTCTTGTTTGTATGTGCCGTCCTGCGCCCCGAACTTTTATACACAATATCTCCTGATTGGCTGGTTGGATGTGAACCAAACTCGTGTCACAGACGCTACACATGACATTCTACATCTGGTTAAGATTTAGAGACCTGGGGTCAAATGTGAAAGCCACACCGGGGGTATTTATTAGAACGGTACAGAGCCCAAATAGAGACAGCATAAACTGTTTAAAAAGTGCATATTACTTCGTGACAGTAGCCGCTCCTGGTTACTCTCTTCAGTCTCGTATCCCACTACCTTCTCATGGTTACTTCTCTCCCTCTATAGTACACTACCTCGTTAGTATAAGGGTGTTGCCTGTGTGTTTAGCCTACAACCTCTCTTAACCTCCCCTCGTCTCCGACCCATTTTCTATGGTGCATGTTTTCTCTATGTCGTTTCAGTATTTTACTGTACTTAATTGAATAATTTATTGTTACTATTATTATTATTATTGGTAGTAGTAGTAATAGTACTGACCGCTGTCCAGGGCCAACAGCTTCAGCCCCCTCAACACACGACCTGCCACGCACAAGGAGAGAAAAGTGTAAGGGGTGACTTGATCAAGACCTTTAGATAGTGACATCACTTTGGAAAAATCATTAGTGAACAGTTCCTCGAAAGCTGTGAAGATAAAACAACCAGAGGCTATAACCAAATACAGGAAGACACTTTATAATAGAAAGTTATAAAAGAAATTTATTTCAGTGTACAGAGTAGTGGTTGAATGGAATAAAC
Organism: Panulirus ornatus; assembly: GCF_036320965.1. Taxonomy (NCBI): domain Eukaryota; kingdom Metazoa; phylum Arthropoda; class Malacostraca; order Decapoda; family Palinuridae; genus Panulirus; species Panulirus ornatus. Next base: position 47,199,422 of record NC_092227.1, read on the forward strand.
TGAGTGATGAAAGAGTGAATATGACCTACATACAGGAATGCAGAATATTCTGTACTGGAGAAAGTTCAAGAGCTGGGGCGCCACGAGTGTAAAATGTCTTCACCGTACAGGACCAACATTTTCTTACACAGAGATGACAGACCACGTAATAGCATCGTTACTGCCGGGCTTAATTGGTCGTTGCATCTGTACTTTCCTTGCTATTAGGTCGCCTTCCCTCTGCTCCTTCCCTAAATAAATTCTCCCCCCCCCCTCCCTCCCTTCCTTATAACTCCTTCTCCTTCCCTACTTTCGTCTTAAGCATTCCCCCATCCCCCAGCTATGCTTCCATGACCTTGGCTTGCGTTCGTCCCTGTATGGGTCTGTACCATCATCCTTCGTGCTCGTAGTGGTAAAAGAAGTAGTGTGTGTGTGTGTGTGTGTGTGTGTGTAACATATTTGCAGAGTACGAGGAGAGAGTTCTGCACTCTTGCCCCCCTCCCCCTATTTGTGTCTGTTTATGTAATGTACGTGTTGTCTGTGTTTGTATTTTTTTTTCTTTGTGTATGTCTGTATTTCCACATGTACATGTGTTGTTTGTATACTTGTGTGTGCATCTGTGTTTGTATGTATGCATGCCCTAATATGTATGCATGCCCTAATATGTATGCTTATCGTGTGTTTGCTGGGAGTTATGCCTTCTCTCATTATTTGTAGATAAGCTCCAGGATAGATTTTTACTGACAGGAGATATAATTTTCCATCATGAGGGTGAGGAATATGAGGTATGTAGAGATGCAGAGCTGGCATGTGCGAGAGATGCAAGCGGCATGCGGGAGATGGGAGGTGGGCAGATTAGAAATGGTAGCGAGTAGCGGGATGAAGTTGCTAATGAAAGAAAAAAGAGAGGATAGGCGGTTCTTACAGGGAAGGAGTGCAAATGACTGAGGGATGTATAAAAGAAAGCGGCAGGAGGTCAAGAGGAAGTTGCAAGGTCTGAAAAGGACAACAAATGAGATTTGGGGGTGGGCGAGTATCGGTAAAATTTAGGGAGGATAAGATGTTTTGGAAGATTAGTAATGTTCGAAAAGCAAGAGAGAACAAATATGAACGTTGGTGAAGGATTTAAAAGGGGAATGATAACAGATAGTTAAGAAATGAAGAGATGGAGCGAGTATTTTGAAGGACTGTTGAATGTGTTTGATGATAGGGGGCAGATGTGGAGTGTTTTGGTTGGAGTGGTGTATGAAGTGAGTGGCTCGTGGAGAGAAGTTAGGTGAAGAGGGAAAGAGGTGGTGAAAGCCTTACTTAATATGAAATGTGGCTGCTGGAGTTTGTTATTGCAGTTGAATTTATTAAAGATGGGGATGACTGTGTTGTTAATTAGTTGGTTAGGATTTTCATTGTATGTATGGATCATGAGGAGGTGCCTGAGGACTGGCGGAATGCATATAAGTGTTCAGAGTACAGATGTGTAAGTTTGTTGAGTGTACCTGTTAATTTGTATGGGCGGGTAGTGATTGAGAGGATGAAGGTATGTACAGAGCATCAGACTTGTGAGGAGCAGTGTAGTTTCAGATGTGGTAGAGGATATGTGGATCAGGTGTTTGCTTTAAAGAATGTGTGTGAGAAGTTCTTAGGGAAACAAATTGATTTGTATGTGGCATTTATGAATCTGGAGAAGACATATGATAATGTTGATAGAGATGCTTTGTGGAAGGTCTAGAGAATATATGGTGTGGGAGGTAAGCTGCTAGAAGCAGAGAGAAGTTTTCATTAAGGGTGTAGTGTATGTGTACGAGTAGGAAGATAGGAGAGTGAATGTTTCCAGTTGAATGTCGGTTTGCGGCAGGGGTGTGTGATGTCACCATGGCTATTTGATTTGTTTATGGATGGAGTGGTGAGACAGGTAAGTACGAAAGTCTTGGAGGAAGGGACAAGTATGTAGTCTGTGGGGGTATTAGAGGCCCCGGGAAGTGAGTTAGTTGTTCCTTACTGATGAGACAGCACTGGTGGTAGTTTCGAGTGAGAAATTGATAACCTAGTACGGAAGAGCGTGTGAAAAGACGAAGTTGAGAATAAATGTCATTAAAAGCAAGGTTGTTAGGTTTAGCAGGGTTGAAGGACAGGGTAGATGAGGTGTGGATTTGAATATAGAAAAATTGGAGGAAGTGAAGTGTTTTCGAGACTGGGAGTGGACATATGAAAAGAATGAGTGAGGAGAGGTTGACAAAAAGGATATATATTGTCAGAAATTTTTTTCACTCCTTCCTTCCACCTCCAATTTGGTCTCCCACTTCTCTTCGTTCCCTCCACCTCTGACACATATATCCTCTTTGTCAATCTTTCCTCACTCATTCTCTCCATGTGACCAGACCATTTCAATACATCCTCTTATGCTCTCTCAACCACACTGTTTTTTATGACCACACATCTCTCTTACCCTTTCATTATTTACTCGATCAAACCACCTCACACCACATATTGTCCTCAGACATCTCGTTTCTAACACATCCACCCTCCTCCGAACAACCCTATCTATATAACCACGCCTGACAACCATATAATATTGTTGGAACTACTATTCCTTCAAACATAACCATTTTTGCTTTACGAGATAATGTTCTCGTCTTCCACACATTCTTCAACGCTCCCATAACCTCACCCCATCCCCCACCCTGTGACTCACTTCCGGTTTCATGGTTCCATCCGCTGCCAAATCCACTCCCAGATATCTAAAACACTTCACTTCCTCCAGTTATTCTCTATTTAAACCTACCTCCCAATTGACTTGTACCTTAACCCTACTGTACCTAATAACCTTGCTGTTATTCACATTTACTCTCAGCTTTCTTCTTTCACACATTTTACCAAAGTCAGTCACCAGCTTCTGCAGTTTCTCACCCGAATCAGCGCTGTATCATCAGCGAACAACTGACTTACTTCCCAAGCCCTCTCATCCACAACAGACTGCATACTTGCCCCTCTCCAAAACTCTTGCATTCATTTCCCTAACAACCCCATCCATAAACAAATTAAACAACCATGGAGACATCACGCACCCCTGCCGCAAACCGACATTCACTGAGAACCAATCATTTTCCTCTCTACTCGTAACTTTCTAAACGGGGAAACATATATATATATATATATATATATATATATATATATATATATATATATATATATATATATATATATATATATTTTTTTTATACTTTGTCGCTGTCTCCCGCGTTTGCGAGGTAGCGCAAGGAAACATATATATATATATATATATATATATATATATATATATATATATATATATATATATATATATATATATATATATATATATATATATATATATATATATATATATATATATACATATATATATATATATATATATATATATATATATATATATATATATATATGTATATATATATATATATATATATATATATATGATTGCTGTTTCTCATTTATATACAGACGTCTCTCATTTGACTACTTGGTGTGTCTGATAGATTTTGTCTGGCAGTTGCTGATGTAATGGTTCCATCAGCACGTAATTATTGTTGGAATTCATTCCGTGCAAATCTCTTTGTAAGCAAATGAAATGTAATTTTGCATTTCAATTCATTACGGTGAATTACATGATGAAACTGTCGTGCACACACACACACACACACACACACACACACACACACACACACACACATATATATATATATATATATATATATATATATATATATATATATATATATATATATATATATATATATCTTTTAAACTATTCGCCATTTCCCGCGTTAGCGAGGTAGCGTTAAGAACAGAGGACTGGGCCTTTTTTGGAATATCCTCACCTGGCCCCCTCTGTTCCTTCTTTTGGAAAAAAAAAAAAAAATATATATATATATATATATATATATATATATATATATATATATATATATATATATATATATATCCCACAGGTAGGGGAGAAAGAATTCCACCTCCGTATTCCATGTGTGTCGTAGAAGGCGACATAAATGGAGGAGGTGCGGCCAAACCCCCCATCACCCACCCCTTCTCGTATTTCAGTTTCTAGAAAAAACGGAAGATGAAGTAAAGCAAGGAGTTCTCATCCTCCTCGGAATGGATGTGAACGAATTTGGCCTATTTTATGTTCCTGGCACTACCTCGCTGACACGGGAAACGTCAATCGAGTATAGGAGGATATATATATATATATATATATATATATATATATATATATATATATATATATATATATAAAGGGATAAAGAATACTTCCCATGTATTCCCTGCGTGCTGTAGAAGCCGACTAAAAGTAGGGGGGCTGGAAATCCTCCCCTCCCGTTTTTACTTTAACAAAAGAAGGGACAGGGATGGGGGCCAAGTGAGGATTTTCCTTCTAAGGCTCGGTCCTCTGTTCTTGACGCTACATCACTTTCACGGAAAATGGCGAATATATATATATATATATATATATTTTTTTTTTTCTTTCATACTATTCGCCATTTCCCGCGTCAGCGAGGTAGCGTTAAGAACAGAGGACTGGGCCTCTGAGGAAACATCCTCATCCAGCCCCCTTCTCTGTTCATTCCTTTGGAAAAAGAAAAAAAAAAAGAAGGGAGGATTTCCACCCTCCGCTCCCTTCCCTTTTAGTCTCCTCCTACGACACGCAGGGAATACGTGGGAAGTATTCTTTCTCCCCTATCCCCAGGGAAGGTATTAAGAATATATGGTGTGGGAGGCAAGTTGTTAGAAGCAGTGAAAAGTTTTTATCGAGGATGTAAGGCATGTGTACGTGTAGGAAGAGAGGAAAGTGATTGGTTCTCAGTGAATGTAGGTTTGCGGCAGGGGTGTGTGATGTCTCCATGGTTGTTTAATTTGTTTATGGATGGGGTTGTTAGGGAGGTAAATGCAAGAGTCTTGGAAAGAGGGGCAAGTATGAAGTCTGTTGGGGATGAGAGAGCTTGGGAAGTGAGTCAGTTGTTGTTCGCTGATGATACAGCGCTGGTGGCGGATTCATGTGAGAAACTGCAGAAGCTGGTGACGGAGTTTGGTAAAGTGTGTGGAAGAAGAAAGTTAAGAGTAAATGTGAATAAGAGCAAGGTTATTAGGTACAGTAGGGTTGAGGGTCAAGTCAATTGGGAGGTGAGTTTGAATGGTGAAAAACTGGAGGAAGTGAAGTGTTTTAGATATCTGGGAGTGGATCTGTCAGCGGATGGAACCATGGAAGCGGAAGTGGATCATAGGGTGGGGGAGGGGGCGAAAATTTTGGGAGCCTTGAAAAATGTGTGGAAGTCGAGAACATTATCCCGGAAAGCAAAAATGGGTATGTTTGAAGGAATAGTAGTTCCAACAATGTTGTATGGTTGCGAGGCGTGGGCTATGGATAGAGTTGTGCGCAGGAGGATGGATGTGCTGGAAATGAGATGTTTGAGGATAATGTGTGGTGTGAGGTGGTTTGATCGAGTAAGTAACGTAAGGGTAAGAGAGATGTGTGGAAATAAAAAGAGCGTGGCTGAGAGAGCAGAAGAGGGTGTTTTAAAATGGTTTGGGCACATGGAGAGAATGAGTGAGGAAAGATTGACCAAGAGGATATATGTGTCGGAGGTGGAGGGAACGAGGAGAAGAGGGAGACCAAATTGGAGGTGGAAAGATGGAGTGAAAAAGATTTTGTGTGATCGGGGCCTGAACATGCAGGAGGGTGAAAGGAGGGCAAGGAATAGAGTGAATTGGAGCGATGTGGTATACAGGGGTTGACGTGCTGTCAGTGGATTGAATCAAGGCATGTGAAGCGTCCGGGGTAAACCATGGAAAGCGCTGTAGGTATGTATATTTGTGTGTGTGGACGTGTGTATGTACATGTGTATGGGGGGGGGTTGGGCCATTTCTTTCGTCTGTTTCCTTGCGCTACCTCGCAAACGCGGGAGACAGCGACAAAGTATAAAAAAAAAAAAAAAAAAAAAAAAAAATATATATATATATATATATATATATATATATATATATATATATATATATATATATATATATATATATATGTGTGTGTGTGTGTGTGTGTGTGTGTGTGAGTGTGTGTGTGTGTATAAAACATCTAGAAAATGAAACACGTTAAGTTCCCAAGTGCACTTTCGTGTAATGACCACATCGTAAGGTGAGATTCAAGAATGAAATAGAAGGCGTAGAACAGTCAGCTGATATACAAGGAAGAGACGAAGCTAAGACGCCATTGGTGGAGTTTGGGTTGGTGCATTCGTGTCTGCTAACGTGCCTGTCATAAAATTTTTATGATATGGACGAGGAAGAACTGTTTACACATTTTACCTACGACAAAGCTATTCACTAAAATTAGAATTTTTTGTATTTGAGTTAGTTTATAACAGAATTGGCTTTACTCCAGTCATTATAATGGTCCTAATGTTTTATACGATTAAACAAAACATTTGATTCTTGTCCTGTTCTTATACTATATTTATGTTGCTTAAGTCTAACATAAAGATCCTTACCAGTCTGCCCAACAAGGGATTTTGTAAGCACAGTCCGCAGAGTTTTCTGATGAGTTTTTGATTAAAATGTTCTTTATAGTATTGTTATTGCTGAAGGCTACATTTACATTAAAGTATTTAAGCAACCTGGGAAGTAATGTAAGATTATCACTAAAAGGGAGAACTAGAATATTCTTTATCAAGGGGAGGTTTGGGTTTAACTCCCATGAAATTATTTCTTTGCTAACTTAAATGATTTGCAAATGAAAGATCTTGGCTACTTTAACTTGTATCCAATGAAATATATCTTCTCAAACTCATTATCAGTATATACCGGACTGTCCTCAGGAACATCGAGTGGAATTATGGTAATTTAACTCTGTCGTGTTGAGCTGAGTAATAATGGATATATGAACAAACATTGATGGGTTTTCTGTACATGTCAAATTTAGAAATGTTTCTACCCCGATGGATCATGCAGCCTAAAAATGGTAACATACAACTATTTTTCACCTCCACAGTAAAGTTGATAGAAGTAAAGGGAGAAATGTTTGTTGTTAATTTTCATTTATTGGTCAAGCACAAAGAACATCATCATCCACATACCTAAACCAAATTGCCTTAGAGGTTAAGATATCTCAGGAGTTTTATTTCAAAGAATTCCATGTAAAGATTACGGTGTACTGGTGAAGAGAGTTACTCATGGCCATATCAAATTTCTCGGCATATTATTCTCCATTAAATTGAAATACACATTCTTTTATACACATGATAAAATTTTATGACAGGCATGATGCCAGACCCGAACACCACCATCCGGTAATGCTTGTTTACCATTGGCGTCTTAGCTACGTCTCTCTCTTGTATATCATCTGACTGTTCTACGTGTTCTAATTCTTGTACCTCCCCTGAAAATGTGATCATTACACGAAAGTACGCTTGGGAACTTAACGTGTTTCATTTTTCTCGTGGTTTTATATATATATATATATATATATATATATATATATATATATATATATATATATATGAATATGTGAGATATACTTAGAAAAGCAAATGGATTTGTATCTAGCATTTATGAATCTGGAGAAAGCATATGATAAGAGTTGATAGAGATGCTCTGTGGAAGGTATTAAGAATATATGGTGTGGGAGGCAAGTTGTTAGAAGCACTGAAAAGTTTTTATCGAGGATGTAAGGCATGTGTACGTGTAGGAAGAGAGGAAAGTGATTGGTTCTCAGTGAATGTTGGTTTGCGGCTGGAGTGTGTGATGTCTCCATGGAAGTTTAATTTGTTTTGGATGGGATTGTTAGGGAGGTAAATGCAAAAATTTTGGAAAGAGGGGCAAGTATGCAGTCTGTTGTGGATGAGAGAGCTTGGGAAGTGAGTCAGTTGTTGTTCGCTAATGATACAGCGCTGGTGGCTGATTCGTGTGAGAAACTGCTGAAGCTGGTGACTGAGTTTGGTAAAGTGTGTGAAAGAAGAAAGCTGAGAGTAAATGTGAATAAGAGCAAGATTATTAGGTACAATGGGGTTGAAGGACAAGTCAATTGGGAGGTAAGTTTGAATGGAGAAAAACTGGAGGAAGTGAAGTGTTTTAGATATCTGTGAGTGGATTTGGCAGCGGATGGAACCATGGAAGCGGAAGTGAATCATAGGGTGGGGGAGGGGGTGAAAGTTCTGGGAGCGTTGAAGAATGTGTGAAAGTCGAGAAGTTTATCTCGGAAAGCAAATATGGGTATGTTTGAAGGAATAGTGGTTCCAAAAATGTTATATGGTTGCGAGGCGTGGGCTATGGATAGAGTTGTGCTCAGGAGGGTGGATGTGCTATAAATGAGATGTTTGAGGACAATATGTGTTGTGAGGTGGTTTGATCGAGTAAGTAATAATAGGGTATGAGAGATGTGTGGTAATAAAGAGTGTGGTTGAGAGAGCTGAAGAGGGTGTTTTGAAATGGTTTGGTTCTATGGAGAGAATGAGCGAGGAAAGATTGACCAAAAGGATATATGTGTCAGAGGTGGAGAGAACGAGAAGTGGGAGACCAAATTGGAGGTGGAAGGATGGAGTGAAAAAGATTTTAGTGATCGGGGCCTGAACATGCAGGAGGATGGAAGGCGTGCAAGGAATAGAGTGAATTGGAACGATGCGGTATACCGGGGTTGACGTGCAGTCAGTGGATTGAACCAGGGCATGTGAAGCGTCAGGGGTAAACCATGGAAATTTTTGTGGGGCCTGAATGTGAAAAGGGAGCTGTGGTTTCGGTGCATTATGCATGACAGCTAGAGACTGAGTGTGAACGAATGTTGCCTTTATTGTCTTTTCCTAGCGCTACCTCGTGCACATGAGGGGGGAGGGGGTTGTTATTTCGTGTGTGGCGAGGTGGCGATGGGAATGAATATAGGCAGACAGTATGAATTATGTAGATGTGTATATATGTATATGTCTGTGTGTGTGTGTATATATATGTATACGTTGAGATGTATAGGTATGTATATTTCCCTGTGTGGACATGTATGTATATACATGTGTATGTGGGTGGGTTGGGCCATTCTATCGTCTGTTTCCTTGCGCTACCTCGCTAACGCGGGAGACAACGACAAAGTAAGGTAAATAAATATAATATATATATATATATATATATATATATATATATATATATATATATATATATATATATATATATATATATATATTATCCCTGGGGATAGGGGATTAAGAATACTTCCCACGTATTCCCTGCGTGTCGTAGAAGGCGACTAAAAGGGGAGGGAGCGGGGGGTGGAAATCCTCCCCTCTCGTTTTTTTTTTTTTCTAATTTTCCAAAAGAAGGAACAGAGGGGGCAGGTGAGGATATTCCAAAAAAGGCCCAGTCCTCTGTTCCTAAACGCTACCTCGCTAACGCGGGAAATGGCGAATAGTTTAAAAGAATATATATATATATATATATATATATATATATATATATATATATATATATATATATATATATATATATATATATATAATTCAAAAAGCATATGATAATCTCTTTCCTTCGGTAATGTATGATAATGTTCATGTTAATAATCTTTGGCAATCTTCAAGTTCACATACGGTAATATTCATGTTTTGGTAATATTCTGTAACTTTCAGTTTGACGATCAGTAATTTGCATGTGATTAGTTCATGATATTGATTACCTTGGGAATATTCGTTTATCACTCTGAAGTTGCTGTACAGTAATTATCTAGTTACTCATTCGATCATTCTCGGCATTTTCATCACTTTTATTTATACCATTCTACAAAGTAATCTAACATATTTTTTCAGGATATTGTTCTGCGATTATTTACATGAGGATTCTCAATTATACACTTAATTAATGTACATTAATATTAAATTAATGTACATTAATGTACATGAGTGTATGACAGCCACCTTCTGGGCATGATAATCTTGGTACGGTAATTTTCCCGGCCGTGCTATATGTGTACAATAACCATCCAGTATACAGTTAGGCGAAGCGTACGATTACCCCGCCCACAGGTGGCACAATCCTCAGGGATGTTCGGGTACATAATTGTATGCTAATCCCACAGCAACCAACGGCAGTTCACATTAGTCTCGGATGATCCTCGCCAGCGCTTAATGACTGGCGTGGATCGTATGGCGATACACATTTCCATCACGTAACCGGGTCGTCTATGGTGATATGAATCGCACTGGCGTCAGTTTACGCTTTAGTATAACGGTCTTGCGTCAGTATACGATGATCCCATTGTCGTGGTGAGCTGGGCTGTGATCCCCCACCTGACGGCGTCGCTAGTCTCCCCAAGTTACACGATCATTTTCACCTACGTATGGTAGCCTCCCTCCGCCTTAGGGATACGGGGATAGGAGAGAGAAGTGATAACGGACGAGTTGTGTTTGAGATCCTAAACGACCCATTCTCTGATGATGTGCGTGTGTTTGTGAGCCCCCCCTAATGATTCATGGCGATAGTTCTAACGATCGTTAGCCTCCCCACTCCCCTCCGCTACCAGTCGTTACCTCCAACTTCCTCAACTCCCCACCCACCCTCATCCACTGAATGGCCCCAGGTTAATCAATAAAGTTTGGGTGTGTGTGTGCGACTGGCTTGTACTATTAGCATCATCACATAACCCCCAAGTCCTGTTTCAAAGATGGATCCAGAGGCTCCTGCAGCTTCAAGGCTGCGTTGCATTCAGTAGCAGGGACAGGATGGACACCTTCTGAATCGAGAGGTTCTTGGACGTGAATGAACTCGCTTTGGTCAAGTGACGGTGATGCAGTCTCGCCCAAGGTGACTTTTCATATGGCGGTGTAACCTCAGCCAGGCGGAATCGGGTAACACCACAGGGTTATATATATATATATATATATTATATATATATATATATATATATATATATATATATATATATATATATATATTCCTATGAGTCCACGGGGAAAATACATATTGATCACACGCAAAATTGTGATCCTTTCCAATGTATATATATATACAGGTGAGGGTATTCCCTCAAAGGCCCATTCCTCTGTTCTTAATGCTACCTCGCTAATGCGGGAAATGGCGAATAGTTTGAAAGAAAGATATATATATCAGATTGGGGAGGAGCAGTGTGGTTTCAGAAGTGGTAGAGGATGTTTGGATCAGGTGTTTGCTTTGAAGAATGTATGTGAGAAATACATAGAAAAGCAAATGGATTTGTATGTAGCATTTATGGATCTGGAGAAGGCATATGATAGAGTTGATAGAAATGCTCTGTGGAAGGTATTAAGAATATATGGTGTGGGAGGCAAGTTGTTAGAAGCAGTGAAAAGTTTTTATCGAGGATGTAAGGCATGTGTACGTGTAGGAAGAGAGGAAAGTGATTGGTTCTCAGTGAATGTAGGTTTGCGGCAGGGGTGTGTGATGTCTCCATGGTTGTTTAATTTGTTTAAGGATGGGGTTGTTAGGGAGGTGAATGCAAGAGTTTTGCAAGAGGGGCAAGTATGAAGTCTGTTGTGGATGAGAGAGCTTGGGAAGTGAGTCAGGTGTTGTTCGCTGATGATACAGCGCTGGTGGCTGATTCATGTGAGAAACTGCAGAAGCTGGTGACTGAGTTTGGTAAAGTGTGTGAAAGAAGAAAGTTAAGAGTAAATGTCAATAAGAGCAAGGTATTAGGTACAGTAGGGTTGAAGGTCAAGTCAATTGGGAGGTAAGTTTGAATGGAGAAAAACTGGAGGAAGTAAAGTGTTTTAGATATCTGGGAGTGGATCTGGCAGCGGATGGAACCATGGAAGTGGAAGTGGATCATAGGGTGGAGGAGGGGGTGAAAATTCTGGGAGCGTTGAAGAATGTGTGGAAGTCGAGAACATTATCTCGGAAAGCAAAAATGGGTATGTTTGAAGGAATAGTGGTTCCAACAATGTTGTATGGTTGCGAGGCATGGGCTATGGATAGAGTTGTGCGCAGGAGGATGGAAGTTCTGGAAATGAGATGTTTGAGGACAATGTGTGGTGTGAGGTGGTTTGATCGAGTAAGTAACGTAAGGGTAAGAGAGATGTGTGGAAATAAAAAGAGCGTGGTTGAGAGAGCAGAAGAGGGTGTTTTGAAATGGTTTGGGCACATGGAGAGAATGAGTGAGGAAAGATTGACCAAGAGGATATATGTGTCGGAGGTGGAGGGAACGAGAAGTGGGAGACCAAATTGGAGGTGGAAAGATAGAGTGAAAAAGATTTTGTGTGATTGGGGCCTGAACATGCAGGAGGGTGAAAGGAGGGCAAGGAATAGAGTGAATTGGATCGATTTGGTATACTGGGGTTGACGTGCTGTCAGTGGGTTGAATCAGGGCATGTGAAGTGTCTAGGGTAAACCATGGAAAGCTGTGTAGGTATGTATATTTGCGTGTGTGGACGTATGTATATATATGTGTATGGGGGTGGGTTGGGCCATTTCTTTCGTCTGTTTCCTTGCGCTACCTCGCAAACGCGGGAGACAGCGACCAAGCAAGAAAAAAAAAAAAAAAAAAAAAAATATATATATATATATATATATATATATATATATATATATATATATATATAATATATTTAAATGGGTATGTTTGAAGGAATAGTGTTTCCAACAATGTTATATGGTTGCGAGGCATGAGCTATGGAGAGTGTTGTGCGGAGGAGGGTGGATGTGTTGGAAATGAAATGTTTGAGGACAATATGTGGTGTGAGATGGTTTGATCGAGTAAGTAATGAAAGGGTAAAAGAAATGTGGGGTAATAAAAAGAGTGTGGTTCAGAGAGCAGCAGAAGGTGTATTGAAACGGTCACAGGAGAGAATGATTGAGGAAAGATTGTGTGTGTCAGGTGGAGGGAAGAAGAAGCGGGAGACCAAATTGGAGGTGGAGGGATGGAGTGAAAAAGATTTTGAGTTATCGGGGCCTGAACATACAGGAGGGTGAAAGTCGTGCAAGGAATAGAGTGAATTGGAACGATGTGGTATACCAGGGTGGACGTGCTGTCAGGGGATTGAACCAGGGCATGTGAAGCGTCTGTGGTGAGCAATGGAAAGGTCTCTGGTGCTTGGATGTGGAAAGGGAGCTGTGGTTTCGGTGCATTACACATGATAGCTTGAGACTGAGTGTGAACTAATGTGGCTTTTTTTCGTCTGTTTCCTGTCGCTGCCTCGCTTGTGGGGGGGGGGGGGGATGCTATTTCGTGTGTGGCGGGGTGGCGAGGGGAATGGATAGAGGCATTAAGTATGGATATGTACATGTCTATATATGTATGTGTATGTATACGTTGAAATGTATATCTATGTATATGTGCGTGTGTGGGCGTTTATGTATATACATGTGCATGTGTTTGGGTTGGACCATTCCTCGTCGGTATATTTATATATATATTTTATATATATATATATATAAAATATATTTTAATCCCTGGGGATGGGGGATTAAGAATACTTCCCACGTATTCCCCTGCGTGTCGATAAAAGGCGACTAAAAGGGGAGGGAGCGGGGGGTGAAATCCTCCCCTCTCGTTTTTTTTTTTTTTCAAATTTTCCAAAAGAAGGAACAGAGGGGGCAGGTGAGGATATTCCAAAAAAGGCCCAGTCCTCTGTTCCTAAACGCTACCTCGCTAACGCGGGAAATGGCGAATAGTTTAAAAGAAAATATATATATATAATTTTAAAATTATATATATTATATATATATATAATATTTTATATATATATATATATAATAATTCAAAAAGCATATGATAATCTCTTTCCTTCGGTAATGTATGATAATGTTCATGTAATAATCTTTGGCAATCTTCAAGTTCACATACGGTAATATTCATGTTTTGGTAATATTCTGTAACTTTCAGTTTGACGATCAGTAATTTGCATGTGATTAGTTCATGATAATGATTACCTTGGAAATATTCGTTTATCACTCTGAAGTTGCTGTACAGTAATTATCTAGTTACTCATTCGATCATTCTCGGCATTTTCATCACTTTTATTTATACCATTCTACAAAGTAATCTAACATATTTTTTCAGGATATTGTTCTGCGATTATTTACATGAGGATTCTCAATTATACACTTAATTAATCTACATTAATATTAAATTAATGTACATTAATGTACATGAGTGTATGACAGCCACCTTCTGGGCATGATAATCTTAGTACGGTAATTTTCCCGGACGTGCTGTATGTGTACAATAACCATCCAGTATACAGTTAGGCGAAGCGTACGATTACCCCGCCCACAGGTGGCACAATCCTCAGGGATGTTCGGGTACATAATTGTATGCTAATCCCACAGCAACCAACGGCAGTTCACACTAGTCTCGGATGATCCTCGCCAGCGCTTAATGACTGGCGTGGATCGTATGGCGATACACATTTCCATCACGTAACCGGGTCGTCTATGGTGATATGAATCGCAGTGGCGTCAGTTTACGCTTTAGTATAACGGTCTTGCGTCAGTATACGATGATCCCATTGTCGTGGTGAGCTGGGCTGTGATCCCCCACCTGACGGCGTCGCTAGTCTCCCCAAGTTACACGATCATTTTCACCTACGTATGGTAGCCTCCCTCCGCCTTAGGGATAGGGGATAGGAGAGAGAAGTGGTAACGGACGAGTTGTGTTTGAGATCCTAAACGACCCATTCTCTGATGATGTGCGTGTGTTTGTGAGCCCCCCCTAATGATTCATGGCGATAGTTCTAACGATCGTTAGCCTCCCCACTCCCCTCCGCTACCAGTCGTTACCTCCAACTTCCTCAACTCCCCACCCACCCTCATCCACTGAATGGCCCCAGGTTAATCAATAAAGTTTGGGTGTGTGTGTGTGTGTGTGCGACTGGCTTGTACTATTAGCATCATCACATAACCCCCAAGTCCTGTTTCAAAGATGGATCCAGAGGCTCCTGCAGCTTCAGGGCTGCGTTGCATTCAGTAGCAGGGACAGGATGGACACCTTCTGAATCGAGAGGTTCTTGGACGTGAATGAACTCGTTTTGGTCAAGTGACGGTGATGCAGTCTCGCCCAAGGTGACTTTTCATATGGCGGTGTAACCTCAGCCAGGCGGAATCGGGTAACACCACAGGGTTATATATATATATATATATATATATATATATATATTCCTATGAGTCCACGGGGAAAATACATATTGATCACACGCAAAATTGTGATCCTTTCCAATGTATATATATATACAGGTGAGGGTATTCCCTCAAAGGCCCATTCCTCTGTTCTTAACGCTACCTCGCTAATGCGGGAAATGGCGAATAGTTTGAAAGAAAGATATATATATCAGATTGGGGAAGAGCAGTGTGGTTTCAGAAGTGGTAGAGGATGTTTGGATCAGGTGTTTGCTTTGAAGAATGTATGTGAGAAATACTTAGAAAAGCAAATGGATTTGTATGTAGCATTTATGAATCTGGAGAAGGCATATGATAGAGTTGATAGAGATGCTCTGTGGAAGGTATTAAGAATATATGGTGTGGGAGGAAAGTTGTTAGAAGCAGTGAAAAGTTTTTATCGAGGATGTAAGGCATGTGTACGTGTAGGAAGAGAGGAAAGTGATTGGTTCTCAGTGAATGTAGGTTTGCGGCAGGAGTGTGTGATGTCTCCATGGTTGTTTAATTTGTTTATGGATGGGGTTGTTAGGGAGGTGAAATGCAAGAGTTTTGAAAGAGGGGCAAGTATGAAGTCTGTTGTGGATGAGAGAGCTTGGGAAGTGAGTCAGGTGTTGTTCGCTGATGATACAGCGCTGGTGGCTGATTCATGTGAGAAACTGCAGAAGCTGGTGACTGAGTTTGGTAAAGTGTGTGAAAGAAGAAAGTTAAGAGTAAATGTGAATAAGAGCAAGGTATTAGGTACAGTAGGGTTGAAGGTCAAGTCAATTGGGAGGTAAGTTTGAATGGAGAAAAACTGGAGGAAGTAAAGTGTTTTAGATATCTGGGAGTGGATCTGGCAGCGGATGGAACCATGGAAGTGGAAGTGGATCATAGGGTGGAGGAGGGGGTGAAAATTCTGGGAGCGTTGAAGAATGTGTGGAAGTCGAGAACATTATCTCGGAAAGCAAAAATGGGTATGTTTGAAGGAATAGTGGTTCCAACAATGTTGTATGGTTGCGAGGCATGGGCTATGGATAGAGTTGTGCGCAGGAGGATGGAAGTTCTGGAAATGAGATGTTTGAGGACAATGTGTGGTGTGAGGTGGTTTGATCGAGTAAGTAACGTAAGGGTAAGAGAGATGTGTGGAAATAAAAAGAGCGTGGTTGAGAGAGCAGAAGAGGGTGTTTTGAAATGGTTTGGGCACATGGAGAGAATGAGTGAGGAAAGATTGACCAAGAGGATATATGTGTCGGAGGTGGAGGGAACGAGAAGTGGGAGACCAAATTGGAGGTGGAAAGATAGAGTGAAAAAGATTTTGTGTGATTGGGGCCTGAACATGCAGGAGGGTGAAAGGAGGGCAAGGAATAGAGTGAATTGGATCGATTTGGTATACTGGGGTTGACGTGCTGTCAGTGGGTTGAATCAGGGCATGTGAAGTGTCTAGGGTAAACCATGGAAAGCTGTGTAGGTATGTATATTTGCGTGTGTGGACGTATGTATATATATGTGTATGGGGGTGGGTTGGGCCATTTCTTTCGTCTGTTTCCTTGCGCTACCTCGCAAACGCGGGAGACAGCGACCAAGCAAGAAAAAAAAAAAAAAAAAAAAATATATATATATATATATATATATATATATATATATATATAATATATTTAAATGGGTATGTTTGAAGGAATAGTGTTTCCAACAATGTTATATGGTTGCGAGGCATGAGCTATGGAGAGTGTTGTGCGGAGGAGGGTGGATGTGTTGGAAATGAAATGTTTGAGGACAATATGTGGTGTGAGATGGTTTGATCGAGTAAGTAATGAAAGGGTAAAAGAAATGTGGGGTAATAAAAAGAGTGTGGTTCAGAGAGCAGCAGAAGGTGTATTGAAACGGTCACAGGAGAGAATGATTGAGGAAGATTGTGTGTGTCAGGTGGAGGGAAGAAGAAGCGGGAGACCAAATTGGAGGTGGAGGGATGGAGTGAAAAGATTTTGAGTTATCGGGGCCTGAACATAGAGGAGGGTGAAAGTCGTGCAAGGAATAGAGTGAATTGGAACGATGTGGTATACCAGGGTGGACGTGCTGTCAGGGGATTGAACCAGGGCATGTGAAGCGTCTGTGGTGAGCAATGGAAAGGTCTCTGGTGCTTGGATGTGGAAAGGGAGCTGTGGTTTCGGTGCATTACACATGATAGCTTGAGACTGAGTGTGAACTAATGTGGCTTTTTTTCGTCTGTTTCCTGTCGCTGCCTCGCTTGTGGGGGGGGGGGGGATGCTATTTCGTGTGTGGCGGGGTGGCGAGGGGAATGGATAGAGGCATTAAGTATGGATATGTACATGTCTATATATGTATGTGTATGTATACGTTGAAATGTATATCTATGTATATGTGCGTGTGTGGGCGTTTATGTATATACATGTGCATGTGTTTGGGTTGGACCATTCCTCGTCGGTTCCTTGCGCTACCTTGTTAACGCGGGAGACGGCGGTTAAGTATGATATATATATATATATATATATATATATATATATATATATATATATATATATATATATATATATATATATATATATATATATATATATATATATATATATATATAGAGAGAGAGAGAGAGAGAGAGAGAGAGAGAGAGAGAGAGAGAGAGACTGAGTGTGAACTAATGTGGCTTTTTTTACATAGTGCCATTGTACAAAGGCAAAGGGGATATATATATATATATATATATATATATATATATATATATATATATATATATATATATATATATATATATATAACAGAACTCAGCCTATTCGAGATTGCACCTCGAGTAAAAAGTCACCTTTGGTGAGGCTGCATCACCGGGAGTACAGTGTTGTCAAAGAGCTGCTCGCTCCCGACGAGTCTGTACATCCTTGTTACTGGAAGTAGCGCGGCCTTGGGCAGCAGGGGGCTTTAGAAAGAGGCTTTGTGTAACAGCAAGAGTCTGATAGAAAATGGTCAGTGTGTAATCATATGTATATATATATATATATATATATATATATATATATATATATATATATATATATATATATATATTTTCTTTTCTTTCAAACTATTCGCCATTTCCCGCGTTAGCGAGGTAGCGTTAGGAACAGAGGACTGGGCCTTTTTTGGAATATCCTCACCTGGCCCCCTCTGTTCCTTCTTTTGGAAAATTAAAAAAAAAACGAGAGGGGAGGATTTCCAGCCCCCCGCTCCCTCCCCTTTTAGTCGCCTTCTACGACACGCAGGGAATACGTGGGAAGTATTCTTAATCCCCTATCCCCAGGGAAAATATATATATATATATATATATATATATATATATATATATATATATATATATATATATATATTCTTCTTCATACTACTCGCCATTTCCCGCGTTAGCGAGGTAGCGTTAAGAACAGAGGACTGGGCCTTTGAGGGAATATCCTCATCTGGCCCCCATCTCTGTTCCTTTGGAAAAAAAAAAAAAAAAAAAAAAAAAAGAATACTTCCCACGTATTCCCTGCGTGTCGTAGAAGGCGACTAAAAGGGGAGGGAGCGGGGGGCTGGAAATCCTCCCCTCTCGTTTTTTTTTTTAATTTTCCAAAAGAAGGAACAGAGAATTGGGCCAGGTGAGGGTATTCCCTCAAAGGCCCAGTCCTCTGTTCTTAACGCTACCTCGCTAATGCGGGAAATGGCGATTAGTTTGAAAGAAAGAAAATATATATATATATATATATATATATATATATATATATATATATATATATATATATGTATATATATATAATGCTACCTCGCTAACGCGGGAAATGGCGAATAGTTTAAAGAAAAGAAAAGAAAGAAATATATATATAATATATATATATATATATATATATATATATATATATATATATATATATATATATATATATATATAAAAGCGATCTTTTGATGTACACTTTGTGTGTGTGTGATTACTATTTGTGTATTACGAGGAGAGCGTTTTGCACTCGTGTTGCCCCTTCTCAACCTAGTATATATACCATGTCTTTACTCCTATGTGTGTATACACATACTTACCCCTGTGTGTATGTATGTGTGTGTGTGTGTGTGTGTGTGTGTGTGATCCTGGTGGTTCCAGTGTTGTTGCTAACACTTGGTAGCGCTTGCCTCACATCAAACAAAGGTGTCATTGTCCCTCTGTTATTGGACCAATTTGGCACAACTGTTGTGAACTGGGAGAAGGTTATTGGCCTCTGCTTTCCACATCTTGCTCTGGGCCATTCTCCTCGCCTCTTGGTGAGGACCACCAACCCTCGCATGTCTCTGTGAACACCCCCTCCCTCACGCGTCGGGCTGAACACCCCCTCCCTCACACATCGGGCTGAACACCCCCTCCCTCACACGTCGGTCTGAACACCCCCTCCCTCACACGTCGGGCTGAACACCCCCTCCCTCACACGTCGGGCTGAACACCCCCTCCCTCACGTCGGTCTGAACACCCCCTCCCACACACACGTCGGGCTGAACACCCCCTCCCTCACACGTCGGGCTGAACACCCCCTCCCTCACATGTCGGTCGGGACCATTTCCCTCACATCTCACTCTGGACTAGTATCCTCACATGACTGTGATAGTCACCGTCGAACAGAGAGTTAGTTAACTTATATGGACTTGACCCGTGACTCAGTGGTCCTGGGGGATGCTTCAGCTTGTGTGTGAAGGAGATCCTCTTCATCAGCTGCATCAGAAGCCGGGGAATTAAGTGCACGTCCGTGTCTAGGGGTGAGCAAACCGCATTGATTGTAACTGTGTAATTGTTTGTCTGTAAGGTGAAGTAACCTCCCCGTGGATTAGTGTGGGAAGTTGCATGTCTTGAACCAGGCAACTTCTGCCTCAGGGAGGTGTGATACACGTAGTATACAGGAGTTTTGAGACCAAGGAATAATTTGATGTTTGATTACACTTATGTGTTTTCTCGGTACTGGGACTAGTTTTGCAAATATTAGTGGAAATATAAGATGCCGACTCTCCCAAAAAACATAGATTATCAATGTTTTATGTTGGAAAAGTAAGATTATCATGTGATGATTGATTTTATTTTGTTTTATACTTCAATTATTGGTCGGACTGATGTGATGTGCGGGGTTTCTTGGGTAAGAACTTTAGAAACGTTTGAGTAAGATTGCCTGTCTATCAGATGCTTTCCTCTGACTGAGAATTCTTCTCATATTTCACGAACCAAATATTTCTACCCCTTCAAAAGACCTTTTTCTTACCACTTACTTTGCAACACCACCACAATACATCGTCAGCACCGGCACCACACCCCATCACCACCACCATCACACCCCATCACCACACCCCATCACCACCACCATCACACCACATCACCACACCCCATCACCACCACCATCACACCACATCACCACACCCCATCACCACCACCATCACACCCCATCACCACACCCCATCACCACCACCATCACACCACATCACCACACCCCATCACCACCACCATCACACCACATCACCACACCCCATCACCACCACCATCACACCACATCACCACACCCCATCACCACCACCATCACCACCCATCACCACCACCGTCACACCACATCACCACCACCCTTACTAAAGCTCAACCCCAAGGCGACATAACACTGACCCACTACCATCATTACAGCATCAACATTTCAGCTGTAACACAGCCACACACAACTAGAAAACCAATACGAGAACACAACCACCCCGTCACAGAAACACCACTACACAACGTCACCCTCACATCACATGAGCTCACCACCACTGCAGTACATCACTCACCCAGCAACACAACACCGCCACCTCATCAGCACTTCCTCATTCCAGTATTGCCACCCCAGCATCTGCAGATCACCACTATCGCTGATCAAGACCATCAGGCCAACACCAGCAACACAAAGATCTGCACTTAAGCACCGCCTCGACCGCATCAGCAACTACAGTGTTGCCCCAACACTGTCACTCCCACAGACAATCTGATTTCAATGTCTTTAACCTAACAGCAGCTCACTACACGAAAACCCTGCCTCCACCACCACCAACAACAACAACAAGAACAAAAGTAATAGTACGAAACTCAACACATAACTTCTCCCCAGCACCATCACTCCAACAGTACCTTCTCAGCACCATCACTCCAACAGTACCTTCTCAGCACCATCACTCCAACAGTACCTTCTCAGCACCATCACTCCAACAGTACCTTCTCAGCACCATCACTCCAACAGTACCTTCTCAGCACCATCACTCCAACAGTACCTTCTCAGCACCATCACTCCAACAATACCTTCTCATCACCATCACTCCAGCAATACTTTCTCATCACCATCACTCCAGCAATACCTTCTCATCACCATCACTCCAGCAATACCTTCTCATCACCATCACTCCAGCAATACCTTCTCATCACCATCACTCCAGCAATACCTTCTCATCACCATCACTCCAACAGTACCTTCTCATCACCATCACTCCAGCAATACCTTCTCATCACCATCACTCCAGCAATACCTTCTCATCACCATCACTCCAGCAATACCTTCTCATCACCATCACTCCAGCAATACCTTCTCATCACCATCACTCCAGCAATACCTTCTCATCACCATCACTCCAACAGTACCTTCTCATCACCATCACTCCAGCAATACCTTCTCATCACCATCACTCCAGCAATACCTTCTCATCACCATCACTC
This sequence comes from Panulirus ornatus, assembly GCF_036320965.1. NCBI lineage: Eukaryota > Metazoa > Arthropoda > Malacostraca > Decapoda > Palinuridae > Panulirus > Panulirus ornatus. The sequence goes on from NC_092227.1 coordinate 47,221,218, forward strand.
CAGCAATACTTTCTCATCACCATCACTCCAGCAATACTTTCTCATCACCATCACTCCAGCAATACCTTCTCATCACCATCACTCCAGCAATACTTTCTCATCACCATCACTCCAACAGTACCTTCTCATCACCATCACTCCAGCAATACCTTCTCATCACCATCACTCCAGCAATACCTTCTCATCACCATCACTCCAGCAGTACCTTCTCATCACCATCACTCCAACAGTACCTTCTCATCACCATCACTCCAGCAGTACCTTCTCATCACCATCACTCCAGCAGTACCTTCTCATCACCATCACTCCAACAGTACCTTCTCATCACCATCACTCCAGCAGTACCTTCTCATCACCATCACTCCAGCAGTACCTTCTCATCACCATCACTCCAGCAGTACCTTCTCATCACCATCACTCCAGCAATACCTTCTCATCACCATCACTCCAGCAGTACCTTCTCATCACCATCACTCCAGCAGTACCTTCTCATCACCATCACTCCAGCAGTACCTTCTCATCACCATCACTCCAGCAATACCTTCTCATCACCATCACTCCAGCAATACCTTCTCATCACCATCACTCCAGCAATACCTTCTCATCACCATCACTCCAGCAATACCTTCTCATCACCATCACTCCAGCAATACCTTCTCATCACCATCACTCCAGCAATACCTTCTCATCACCATCACTCCAACAGTACCTTCTCATCACCATCACTCCAACAGTCACCATCGCTCCAACAGTACCTTCTCATCACCATCACTCCAGCAATACCTTTCTCATCACCATCACTCCAGCAATACCTTCTCATCACCATCACTCCAGCAATACCTTCTCATCACCATCACTCCAGCAATACTTCTCATCACCATCACTCCAGCAATACTTTCTCATCACCATCACTCCAGCAATACCTTCTCATCACCATCACTCCAGCAATACTTTCTCATCACCATCACTCCAGCAATACCTTCTCATCACCATCACTCCAGCAATACCTTCTCATCACCATCACTCCAGCAATACCTTCTCATCACCATCACTCCAGCAATACCTTCTCATCACCATCACTCCAGCAGTACCTTCTCATCACCATCACTCCAGCAATACCTTCTCATCACCATCACTCCAGCAATACCTTCTCATCACCATCACTCCAGCAATACCTTCTCATCACCATCACTCCAGCAATACCTTCTCATCACCATCACTCCAGCAATACCTTCTCATCACCATCACTCCAGCAATACCTTCTCATCACCATCACTCCAGCAATACCTTCTCATCACCATCACTCCAGCAATACCTTCTCATCACCATCACTCCAGCAATACTTCTCATCACCATCACTCCAGCAATACCTTTCTCATCACCATCACTCCAGCAATACCTTCTCATCACCATCACTCCAGCAATACTTCTCATCACCATCACTCCAGCAATACCTTCTCATCACCATCACTCCAGCAATACTTCTCATCACCATCACTCCAGCAATACCTTCTCATCACCATCACTCCAGCAATACTTCTCATCACCATCACTCCAGCAATACTTTCTCATCACCATCACTCCAGCAATACTTTCTCATCACCATCACTCCAGCAATACTTCTCATCACCATCACTCCAGCAATACTTCTCATCACCATCACTCCAGCAATACCTTCTCATCACCATCACTCCAGCAATACCTTCTCATCACCATCACTCAGCAATACCTTCTCATCACCATCACTCCAGCAATACCTTTCTCATCACCATCACTCCAGCAATACCTTCTCATCACCATCACTCCAGCAATACTTTCTCATCACATCACTCCAGCAATACCTTTCATCACCATCACTCCAGCAATACCTTCTCATCACCATCACTCCAGCAGTACCTTCTCATCACCCATCACTCCAGCAATACCTTCTCATTCACCATCACTCCAAGCAATACCTTCTCATCACCATCACTCCAGCAATACCTTTCTCATCACCATCACTCCAGCAATACCTTTCTCATCACCATCACTCCAGCAATACCTTTCTCATCACCATCACTCCAGCAATACCTTCTCATCACCATCACTCCAACAGTACCTTCTCATCACCATCACTCCAGCAGTACCTTCTCATCACCATCACTCCAGCAATACTTTCTCATCACCATCACTCCAGCAATACTTTCTCATCACCATCACTCCAGCAATACCTTCTCATCACCATCACTCCAGCAGTACCTTCTCATCACCATCACTCCAGCAATACTTTCTCATCACCATCACTCCAGCAATACTTTCTCATCACCATCACTCCAGCAATACTTTCTCGTCACCATCACTCCAGCAATACTTTCTCATCACCATCACTACAGCAACACCTTCTCATCACCATCACTACAGCAACACCTTCTTATCACCATCACTCCAGCAATACCTTCTCATCACCATCACTCCAACACACTGTCAAAGCCCAACTCTGCAAAGCAAACATGCCCACACCAACCCAACCCCTGTATATCACCATTGCTCCAGCACATCATCACCCCTACAAACCCGCACTAACTCACCACCACCCTCCTCCACCAAACGCACCGCCACAACCTCCACCACTACAGTAATCACAAGAACACCACCTAAGAGCCCAAACCCTCCACAAAACCCTCCCCAACACCTCTCCTACACCCCCATCCCAGTGCTGCATCTCACAACATTCCAACCCTCCTCACCACGGACACCATCACCACCCCAGGCATCAGTACCCCGCTCCCACTACACCACCACAACTACCCCAACACCACCACCCAACCACCACCAGCACCACCACCATCCCATCCCCGCTATTCAGCTACTCCGTTATGAAGAGGGGAAGAAATAGAGAACAGCACAGAGTATTGAAGAGAAAAGAAATACCGTCATATCTCTGACGAGAGCAACGTAAGAGACCTCTGAGTAATAACATCTTATGATCTTGCCTTCAGTGAACAATACAGAGCGACAGAAAAGAAGGCAGGTTGGATATTACGAACTCTTCAAGACGAGGGAAGTAGAACAATGGTGGCTGCGTTCTTCAAAGCACTAATACTCACCCGAGCAGAATACGTCGCCTTTCAGAGTGGGTAAAAATGCAAAGTTGAAGTGGGTAAAGGTCTTTCACAGGCCCACACTGACTCATTTAAAAAGCAAAACTACTGAGAACGACTGAAAGCACCGAGGCTGTACCGTCTGGAGCGCACACGGGGAAGGTACATCAAAACTTGAGCTCGGAAGTTCCCGAAAGACATTTCTCAAACGTAGTTCTCTGTTCTTACTACAGACGCTGTGAAGACTGTAAAGTAATACCAGTGAGATCGAAAGGTGTAGTTATTACAGTAAGATTAAAGAAAGCACGCATTCTGTGACCCAAATAACTTAATACTCTGCCTCACTTTAATTTGGGACGCTATGTACTGTCTGTAGAAGATCAAAAGTGGTCAAGTGTCGACAAAATGTACCACACAAAGTCCCAGATCGAGTTGTAGCGGTAGAGACCTCTCAAACCATCGTGTGGTGCACGTAAGGTAAGGTAAGGTCCCAGCTGCAGGGGTGCAACACCTCCCACACCATCGTAAGGTATACTACGTATGGACCCAGGTGTGTGGACAGAAGACCCCGAAACCATCATAATATGCACATAAGGTAAGGTCTCAGACCAGCTTGTGGGTTGAGGACTTCCTAAACCATCGTAAGGTATACGTTAGGTAAGTTAAGGTCCAAGACCCAGCTGTGTGGGAAGAAGTCTCTCTCATACCATCGTAAGGTATACCTAACGTAAGGTAAGGTCCCAGACCCAGCTGTGGAGGTAGAAGACCTTCCAAGCCTTCGTAAAGTATATCTAAGGTAAGGTTAGGTAAGGTCCCAGACCATACTTTGGGGTTAGAAGACCTCCGAAACCATCGTAAGGAATACGTAAGGTATAAGCTAAACCTTGACGTAACATGACCATCACAAACACTCGGGAACCTCCCCACACTAGTCCCTCTACTTCAGCGCCACCACCTGAATACAACACCCAAACATCACCACCCCCGAAGCGCTGCCACTTCAGTGAACACCCGTCACCATCACCCTCTACAACCTGACTGATCAACCACAACATTGCAGGAACCGCTTCCATCACTTTCACAACCGTAGCCACATCCACCACCATCAACAAACACACACACACACACACACCACCACCACCATCATCCTCGCTAACATCACAGTTTCCAACGCTACACCCGCCTCAATTACAACAACAAGATCGACAATGCCAGGTACATCATTCTGCACCATCGCCGCCGCCAGCAAAAACCATTATTTCCAGCCGTCACCACCGCCACCACCACACCAACCACACCTTCCAGCCGTCACCACTACCACCACCAACCACAGCTTCCAGCCGTCACCACCACCACCACACCAACCACACCTTCCAGCCGTCACCACTACCACCACCAACCACAGCTTCCAGCCGTCACCACTACCACCACACCAACCACACCTTCCAGCCGTCACCACCAACCACACCTTCCAGCCGTCACCACCAACCACAGCTTCCAGCCGTCACCACCACCACCACACCAACCACACCTTCCAGCCGTCACCACCAACCACAGCTTCCAGCCGCCACCACCACCACCAACCACAGCTTCCAGCCGTCACCACCACCAACCACAGCTTCCAGCCGTCACCACCACCAACCACAGCTTCCAGCCACCCCCACCACACCAACCACAGCTTCCAGCCGTCACCACCACCACCCTTTCCATCAGTACCACCACAACCACGATCAGCAGCTTCCCTCTTCTCCCACCACTGGGCAGCATAATGTAATTAAACCTGTGGACCAACTTGTGTGTCTGGCCGACCCTCCCGCCCGCCTAGTTCTTTGTCACCGTCTGAGGCGAACTTCCTCCGGTCCTGCATGGCGTCCCCGGTCCAGTCCTGCACGGAAGGAGGAGGTCCCTAGCCTTTATTGAGGACCAGCCATTAACGCCTCGAGCAGGATGGCACGGCCCTTGAGCACGACGGTGCAGCCCTTGAGCGCGATGCCCTTAGGTATGATGGACTTGGAACACGATGGGCCGACCTTTAGGTATGATGACCTGGCCTTTGAAGCGGCCCTTAAGGGCCAGGCCAGGCCATCATCATCCAGCCCTCAAGGGTCACGTCCTTGTGCTCAAGTGTGGCACTCTCGACCTCAAGAGGTTAATGAGGGCCATAGTACCTGAGTTACCTTGGCTGGGGGTCTGGAGCTACGTGCTTCCTCTGTTGTTGCTGCCACGTGGAGCTACGTGCTTCCTCTGTTGTTGCTGCCACGTGGAGCTACGTGCTTCCTCTGTTGTTGCTGCCACGTGGAGCTACGTGCTTCCTCTGTTGTTGCTGCCACGTGGAGCTACGTGCTTCCTCTGTTGTTGCTGCTACGTGGAGCTACGTGCTTCCTCTGTTGTTGCTGTTGCGTGGAGCTACGTGGTTCCAATGTTGCTGCTACGTGAAGCTACGTGTTTCCTCTGTTGCTGCTACGTAGAGGTACGTGTTCCTCTTTTGCCGCTACGTGAAGCTATGTGGTTATTCTGTCGGCGCTACCTGGAGTTATGTAGTTCATCTGTTACTGCTACGTATAGCTAAGTATGTCCTTGATTGGTACTGCTTGGAGGTTCGTGGTTCTTCTGTAACTGCTACGTGGAGTTCCGTGGCTCCTTGTGGCATTGCTCCTCCAGATTTCTGTAATCATGCCCAGCACACACGGTGGCACTAGCGAGTGATCCTCTTCTGTCTCTCTCTTTCCTACAGAGGATTTCCCTCCGTCAACAAGCCACTCCCGTATATTCTACAGATGTGTTCCTCTGCCCCATTTAGCCCAGCCAGAAGCTGTTGCCTCGTTACCCTGTGTGACACAATCAGACGCTGTTACCTCGTTAGCCTGTGTGACACAGCCAGAAGCTGTTACCTCCTTACCCTGTGTGACACAACCAGACGCTGTTACCTCGTTACCCTGTGTGACACAGCCAGAAGCTGTTACCTCGTTACCCTGTGTGACACAGCCAGACGCTGTTGCCTCGTTACCCTGTGTGACACAACCAGACGCTGTTGCCTCGTTACCCTGTGTGACACAGCCAGACGCTGTTACCTCGTTGCGCTGTGTAACGTGGGCGGTTCAGTGACTTAGCGTTAAATTTCAGAAGCACTTCGTTAACATTAGGCCACCTTCCTGTTTGACTGATGTTAGCATTACGTAAAAGTGGTACTTCGTTATATTGGCGTTACGTTAAACATATATTTCAGTGTGAATGTGTTTGTGTATTTCCTTACGTGTTGCGTTAAAGGGTTACTTCGTTATATTAACGATGCGTTGAACATGTATTTCTTTTTGTTAGTATTGCGTTAAACAGGTGCCTCGTTATATCAACAGCACGTTGAACGTGTATTTTGTTTTATATATATATATATATATATATATATATATATATATATATATATATATATATATATATATATATATATATATCGGTAGGTCAAACGGGTATCTTGTTAGCATCTCATTAAACAATGATTACTTTGTTGATAATACGTTGAACCATATTTCGGTATGTTAACATTACGTTAACCTCGTATTTCGTTATGTTAGGGTTACACGAGCCTGTCGCTTCGTTATGATTGTACTGGCATTTATGTTAAGTATTTTTATCACCGTATCCATGTAATGTTATATGTATGCTGCTGCAAGCATTTCGTCCACCATGAGTTCGCTCAAAATTCGTTGTAATGTTGCTTTTTTTTCTGTTTGTATATCTTTATCATCACTTCAGTTATCGCCTCATTATTGCCCTCAACACAGTCCAGTCCATCCCCCACTCCATACACGTCCTTCATCATTAATACACGTCATTAATTCAAGTTATCTTCAGTGATTTAACATTTGCTTCCAGTCTCTCTCATAATACCCATCCCCTCACACAACACTACCCTCCCTCCTAACTTCCTCATCCTCCCTAACACTCATTAATCCACCTTCAGCCTACAGTCAGCTTCTCTCAACATCTCCTCATTCATCTTATGTTTTCCCTTTCAGTACTTCCTCATTCTTCCCTCACCTCTCCCTCATCCTGCACGGGAGCGAGCTAAGCCCCTCACTGCTGCTGCACCTGGTCCAGCATGTGCCTCATGAAGTGTTAACCCTCCCCGACCTGGTCCAGCATGTGCCTCATGAAGTGTTAACCCTCCCCGACCACCCGCTTCACACCTAATCAGTTGGTCTAGATCTCAAGTACGTTAACTTGACCCCTTGAGCACGATAGCCCGGTACAATAGCGTGGTCTCTATTGTACGATGACTTTCTTTTCGTACGAGAATATGATCTCGGTTGTACGATGACTTCCTTTTCGTACGAGTTTTGTTTCTCGATGATGTGATCTTTCATGTACCGTCGCTCAAGGATCGTACCGTCGTGCTCAAGGGTACTGTCGTCGTGTTCAACCGTACCTTTGTTCACAAGGATCGCACTGTCATGTTCAAGTATCATATCGTCGTGTTCATGGATTGTGCCATCGTGTTCACGGATCGTACCATGGTACTTAAGGATCGTACCGTCGTGCTCAAGGATCGTACCATGGTACTTGAGGATCGTAACGTCGTGCTCAAGGATCGTACCATGGTACTTGAGGATCGTACCGTCGTGCTCAAGGATCGTACCATGGTACTTGAGGATCGTACCGTCGTGCTCAAGGATCGTACCATCGTACTTAAGGATCGTACCGTCGTGCTCAAGGATCGTACCATGGTACTTGAGGATCGTACCGTCGTGCTCAAGGATCGTACCATCGTACTTAAGGATCGTACGTCGTGCTCAAGGTCGTACCGTCGTGCTCAAGGATCGTACTATCGTGCTCAAGGGTCGTACCGTCGTGCTCAAGGGTCGTACTGTCGTGCTCAAGGTCGTACTGTCGTGCTCAAGGATCGTACTATCGTGCTCAAGGGTCGTACCGTCGTGCTCAAGGATCGTACTATCGTGCTCAAGGGTCGTACCGTCGTGCTCAAGGATCGTACTATCGTGCTCAAGGGTCGTACCGTCGTGCTCAAGGGTCGTACCGTCGTGCTCAAGGGTCGTACCGTCGTGCTCAAGGATCGTACCATGGTACTTGAGGATCGTACCGTCGTGCTCAAGGATCGTACCATGGTACTTGAGGATCGTACCGTCGTGCTCAAGGATCGTACCATGGTACTTGAGGATCGTACCGTCGTGCTCAAGGATCGTACCATGGTACTTGAGGATCGTACCGTCGTGCTCAAGGATCGTACCATGGTACTTGAGGATCGTACCGTCGTGCTCAAGGGTCGTACCGTCGTGCTCAAGGGTCGTACCGTCGTGCTCAAGGATCGTACTATCGTGCTCAAGGGTCGTACCGTCGTGCTCAAGGATCGTACTATCGTGCTCAAGGGTCGTACCGTCGTGCTCAAGGGTCGTACCGTCGTGCTCAAGGATCGTACTATCGTGCTCAAGGGTCGTACCGTCGTGCTCAAGGGTCGTACCGTCGTGCTCAAGGATCGTACCATGGTACTTGAGGATCGTACCGTCGTGCTCAAGGGTCGTACCGTCGTGCTCAAGGGTCGTACCGTCGTGCTCAAGGATCGTACCATGGTACTTGAGGATCGTACCGTCGTGCTCAAGGGTCGTACCGTCGTGCTCAAGGATCGTACTATCGTGCTCAAGGGTCGTACTGTCGTGCTTAAGGGCGTACTGTCGTGCTCAAGGGTCGTACTGTCGTGCTCAAGGGTCGTACTGTCGTGCTCAAGGGTCGTACCGTCGTGCTCAAGGATCGTACTGTCGTGCTCAAGGTCGTACTGTCGTGCTCAAGGATCGTACTATCGTGCTCAAGGGTCGTACTGTCGTGCTCAAGGATCGTACTGTCGTGCTTAAGGGCGTACTGTCGTGCTCAAGGGTCGTACCGTCGTGCTCAAGGATCGTACCATGGTACTTGAGGATCGTACCGTCGTGCTCAAGGGTCGTACCGTCGTGCTCAAGGGTCGTACTGTCGTGCTCAAGGTCGTACTGTCGTGCTCAAGGATCGTACCATGGTACTTGAGGATCGTACCGTCGTGCTCAAGGGTCGTACCGTCGTGCTCAAGGGTCGTACCGTCGTGCTCAAGGATCGTACTGTCGTGCTCAAGGATCGTACTATCGTGCTCAAGGGTCGTACCGTCGTGCTCAAGGATCGTACTGTCGTGCTTAAGGGCGTACTGTCGTGCTCAAGGATCGTACCATGGTACTTGAGGATCGTACCGTCGTGCTCAAGGGTCGTACTGTCGTGCTTAAGGGCGTACTGTCGTGCTCAAGGGTCGTACCGTCGTGCTCAAGGGTCGTACTGTCGTGCTCAAGGTCGTACTGTCGTGCTCAAGGTCGTACTGTCGTGCTCAAGGTCGTACTGTCGTGCTTAAGGGCGTACTGTCGTGCTCAAGGATCGTACCATGGTACTTGAGGATCGTACCGTCGTGCTCAAGGATCGTACTATCGTGCTCAAGGGTCGTGCTGTCGTGCTCTCGGGTCGTGCTGTCGTGCTCTCGGGTCGTGCTGTCGTGCTCTCGGGTCGTGCTGTCGTGCTCTCGGGTCGTGCTGTCGTGCTCTCGGGTCGTGCTGTCGTGCTCTCGGGTCGTGCTGTCGTGCTCTCGGGTCGTGCTGTCGTGCTCTCGGGTCGTGCTGTCGTGCTCTCGGGTCGTGCCGTCGTGCTCTCGGGTCGTGCTGTCGTGTTCAAGGGTCGTACTGTCGTGCTTAAGGGCGTACTGTCGTGCTCAAGGATCGTACTGTCGTGCTCAAGGGTCGTACCGTCGTGCTCAAGGATCGTACCATGGTACTTGAGGATCGTACCGTCGTGCTCAAGGGTCGTGCTGTCGTGCTCTCGGGTCGTGCTGTCGTGCTCGCGGGTCGTGCCGTCGTGCTCTCGAGTCGTGCTGTTGCGCTAGCGAGTAGTGCTGTCGTGCTCTCGGGTCGTGCTGTCGTGCTCTCGGGTCGTGCTGTCGTGTTCAAGGGTCGTACTGTCGTGCTCAAGGGTCGTACCGTCGTGCTCAAGGGTCGTACTGTCGTGCTCAAGGATCGTACTATCGTGCTCAAGGGTCTTGCTGTCGTGTTCAAGGGTCGTACTGTCGTGCTTAAGGGCGTACTGTCGTGCTCAAGGATCGTACTGTCGTGCTCAAGGATCGTACTGTCGTGCTCAAGGTCGTACTGTCGTGCTCAAGGATCGTACCATGGTACTTGAGGATCGTACCGTCGTGCTCAAGGATCGTACTGTCGTGCTCAAGGATCGTACCATGGTACTTGAGGATCGTACCGTCGTGCTCAAGGATCGTACTGTCGTGCTCAAGGATCGTACTATCGTGCTCAAGGGTCGTGCTGTCGTGTTCAAGGGTCGTACTGTCGTGCTCAAGGATCGTACTGTCGTGCTTAAGGGCGTACTGTCGTGCTCAAGGGTCTTGCTGTCGTGTTCAAGGGTCGTACTGTCGTGCTCAAGGGTCGTACTGTCGTGCTCAAGGATCGTACTATCGTGCTCAAGGGTCGTACTGTCGTGCTTAAGGGGCGTACTGTCGTGCTCAAGGGTCGTACCGTCGTGCTCAAGGGTCGTGGTGTCGTGCTCAGTTGAGTTCATAACGAGAGTGCCATCGTCTTAGGTAGACATAAGAGCGACCACCAAACCTATGGTGGGTTTACCTGGAAATAAGTAAAAAAAAATTTTTCTGCCCCAGTTTTCTGACAGTCGTATTTCCTTGTGAGTCTGCTAATGGCGCTAATAACTACCAATTAGTAGATGATCATAACAAAAAAAACGACCACTTCTACCCCGAGAGACTGTGTCTTTGCACCAGTCATCAGTGTCCGTAATTTAGGGAGAAATGAAGATATATAGATCCTCTTCCTCCTCTGGTCTGTAGCTACCATGGTCGTATTTTTACAGTGTTTTTAAGGTGACATAGAACACTTTGTGATGCGTGTGACTCAACACTTGACAAATACTAACACAGGAATTGTGAATGGTACGGAATTCCAAGTCTGGAACATCTGAGATGTTTTCTTAGTGATGTGTTTGTAGTAGAAAGAAGATCTAGGGTGTTTCCTAGTGATGTGTTCTAAGCAGAGACAACATCTGCTGTATTTCTCAGTTCATAGTAGAGATAACATTTAGGATGTT
>NC_092227.1:47237415-47249915 GCF_036320965.1 Panulirus ornatus
TGATTCCCTAAATACATCCCATTCCTCCCCCACTCCCCTTACTTCCATTGTTCTCACCTTTTTCCATTCTGTACTCAGTCTCTCCTGGTACTTCCTCACACAGGTCTCCTTCCCAAGCTCACTTACTCTCACCACCCTCTTCACCCCAACATTCACTCTTCTTTTCTGAAAACCCATACAAATCTTCACCTTAGCCTCCACAAGATAATGATCAGACATCCCTCCAGTTGCACCTCTCAGCACATTAACATCCAAAAGTCTCTCTTTCGCACGCCTGTCAATTAACACGTAATCCAATAACGCTCTCTGGCCATCTCTCCTACTTACATAAGTATACTTATGTATATCTCGCTTTTTAAACCAGGTATTCCCAATCATCAGTCCTATATATATATATATATATATGAGTGTGTGTGTGTGTGTGTGTACACCTAGTAATCATCTTTACCTGGGCTGTTTTAAAGTTATGTTATAGTATTATAGTAATCATAATCATAATTGTGACGATAAGAATATCTAAACATTTCCTTGAGATATAAGGTTTCCAAATGTCTCATGGTACTGTATTTCTGCTTTTGATTTACAGTCCCCTTAACACTCGTGAAGTATTACAATTTACAAACGCCTTAACATTAATCTGAAGAATTTTGATCTACAGACATCATAACGCTATAAATTGTTTATTTACAAATAATGCATAGACTATGTTTTATTTACAAACGTCTTAACACTGTATAAAGATTTTCTTGTTTTGTCTTGTAATCTCGACGTTTGAGTAAATTTGGGTTGAAATTCTGAAGATGACAATAATAACAGCTGAAGGTGTGCTGAAATGGTTTGAACATAAGGAGAGAATGAATATAGGAGAGGTTGCTAAAGAGATTTTTGTGTTAGAAGATGAAGGAACAAGGAGAACGGGTAGACCAAACTGGAGGTGGAAGGATGGAGTGACAAAGATTTTGAACGATCGGGAGCTGAACATGCAGGAGGGTGAAAGGCGTGCACAGGATAGAGTGAACTGGAACGATGAAACAAAGGGGTCGAATTGTTGTCAGTGGACTGAAAACCAGGGCTGGTGAAGCGACTGGTGTAAGCCCTGGAAAGGTCTGTTGGGCCTGGCTGTGGAAAGGGAGCTGTGGCTTCGGTGCATTACACATTACAGCTCGCGTATAGATGTGAGCGAATGCGGGCTTTCTTCGTTAGTTACTGGCGCTACATCGCTAACGCGGGAAACGGCGATGAGAGTTGTAATACTACAACTACTACTAATAATAATGATGATGATAGGAAGCAGAACAATGATTTTAAGAAAGTTTGTGATCGAAATATTACTGAAAATGGTAATGGTTAAAATTATGGTAAAAAGTTTAATTTCAGAAACTAGATTCCCCAGTTTTAGAGTGCGTGGTATTGTGGTGTTTGGCCGCCAGGTTCTGGCACCGGTGGTCGAAGCTGATATGAAATTCGATGTTCTGAAAATGTAATCTTGTTGACGGGAATATTTCCCTCCAACTGTGGATGAATTTCTGATGGCACCTGAAAGTGGTTTGGCTAATCTTGTTCTTGTCTCGCTCTGATCCGCGACTTTTCATCTCGACTGCTCTCTCTCTCTCTCTCTCTCTCTCTCTCTCTCTCTCTCTCTCTCTCTCTCTCTCTCTCTCTCTCTCTCTCTCTCTCTCTCCTCTTTTCTTGTGAAGTAATGTATTGGCTTGACTTGCTTTCTCGCGTCTCTTGTTTACGTTCGTTTCGTTAAGGTTTTCGTTTAGTCTTGTTTGTCTCTCTCTCGGTTTCGTTCGGTTCTTGTTTCGTTTTTCGATTCGTTTTGATTCATATCTTCCTCTTTAGTCGTTTTCTTTCGTTTCGTTTTGTTTCGTTTCGTTTCCTTTTAATTCTTTTCTTGGTTCGGTTTTGATTGTTTTCCCTTCCTTTGTTAGTTCGTGCCGGTTCGTTCCTTTTTTTCGTTCAGTCGTGTGTTTTATCTCTTCATTTTCTTGATTCTTTTCAATTATTTCCCTTTCCTTTGATGGTCCTATCTCTGCTTATCTCGTTTCGTTCCTCGTTCCGCCTCATCTTGTCTCCTTCCCTGTATTATGTTATGCTATAAATTCCTAACCCTCGTTTTCTCTCAATACATTCCGGGTAATGTCTTACGGTTCACTGCTTTGCCTGTTCGGGCGTCTCTCCCCATCTCGTCTCGCTGTCTCGAATCGGTTCCTTTTGTGAAGCATACACATATAGCTTTACATTTCTCCACGTGGACAATCACTTGTTTACCAAATGGCGTCCTAGCTACGTCTCTTCGTTGTATATCAGCTGACTTATCTATCTGGTATCTCCCCTGATGATGTGATTATTACGCGAAAGTGCACTTGGGAAATTAGTGTCTCATTTTCCCCGTGGACTCATAGGAATATATATATATATATATATATATATATATATATATATATATATATATATATATATATATATATATATATATATGCACAAGGGTTATAAGGATGTTACATAATGTTCGTTGTAGGAAAGTGAACCTAGGACGCCATGCTACACCTGACGTGCATATTATCCATTTTTTCGCCACTCCGTTTCCTCGCTGCGCTCCAGGCGACCCATCCCAGATACTGTATATTTGATTTCTGAGAGGTGCTGGGAGGTGGATTCGAACCTGGATGGAGATTGAATATCACTTTGATGTTTTATTCGCAATACAGGACGCGGACGGAGCAGTGGACCTGAGAAACAAGATTTTGAAAGGTGTTCCTTTATGTGTACCTTCCTGCATTATTGTCGCAATGCTGTACTGTTCAGAATAAGAGTATTATTTTATATTACTTTTGGAAACCACTACAGAAAGTGTAATATATATATATATATATATATATATATATATATATATATATATATATATATATATATATATATTCCCTGGGGATAGGGGAGAAAGAATACTTCCCACGTATTCCCTGCGTGTCGTAGAAGGCGACTAAAAGGGAAGGGAACTGGGGGGGCTGGAAATCCTCCCCTCTCAGTTTTTTTCAATTTTCCAAAAGAAGGAACAGAGAAGGGGGCCAGGTGAGGATATTCCCTCAAAGGTCCAGTCTTCTGTTCTTAACGCTACCTTGCTAACGCGAGAAATGGCGAATAGTATGAATAGAAATAAAAAAAAATATATATATATATATATATATATATATATATATATATATATATATATATATATATATATTGGAAGAGATCACAGTGATGCGCTTTATCTATTATATGCTGATAACCACAAGGAAAATGAAACACGATGACCTCCCAAGTGCAGTTTCGTGTAATGATCACATCGTTAGCGGAGATGTAAGAATGAGATGGAAGACGTAGAACAGTCAGTTAATATACAAGGAGGAGACGTAGCTAGGATGCCATTGGTAAACGAGCGTTTTCGGATGTTGGTGTTCGGGTCTGGCATCGTGCCTGTCAAAGAATTTATTATGTGGACAGGAAAGAGAACAGTGTACAAATTTTACCTCCGACAGAGCTATCCATTTTGTGTAGACCTTCGCTATTATTGATATTACAGTTCTTTGCGTATTTAATGATAGAAGATTCAGTGATGTTTCTTGAGCTAAAACAGTTACAGTTAATGACCGAACTAGCGTTACTCCAGTAAATACATTAGTCATAATTTGTGACATGATTAAACAAAGCATTTGATTCTTATCCTGTTCTTATGCTATGTTTATGTTGCTTAAGTCACATAAAGATCCTTACCAGTCTGTCCAACATTAAACATATTACAGCTTTTACAGTAGATTCTGTTAACACAGCCCGCGGAAATTTCTGGCGAGTTTTTGATTAAGATATTCTTGATAGTATTGTAATTACTGAAGGCTAGATTTACATTCAAGGATTTAAGCAACCTGGGAAGTAACTTAAAATTATCACTGAAAGGGACAACTGAAAGCTTTTTTGGCAACTTAAAAGATTTATTAGTGAGAGATCTAGGATACTCTAACTTGGATCCAATATAATGTATCTTCTCAAATTTATCATCAATAAATTCCGGACTGCATATACATGATACCCTGTTTACATCGACTGAAATGATAATAGTTTAACTCTGTCATGTTGAGCTGAGTAATAATGGATATAAGAACAGACTTTCCTGGATTTTCTGTTTAAACAAAAACTATTGGTTAACAGCATACCTCGCTAACGCGGGAAATGGCGAATAGTTTGAAAGAAAGAAGAAATATATATCTTTCATACTATTCGCCATTTCCCGAGTTAGCGAGGGAACGTTAAGAACAGAGAACTGGGCCTTTGAGGGAATATCTTCATCTGGCTCCCTTCTCTGTTCCTTGTTTTGGAAAATTAAGAAAAAAAAAGAGAGAGAGAGAGAGAAAGAGAGGAGGATTTCCAGCCCCCCCGCTCCCTTCCCCTTTAGTCGCCTTCTACGACACGCAGGGAATACGTGGGAAGTATTCTTTTTCCCCTATCCCCAGGGATAGTATATATATATATATATATATATATATATATATATATATATATATATATATATATATATATATATATTAAGGTATTAAGAATATATGGTGTGGGAGGCAAGTTGTTAGAAGCAGTGAAAAGTTTTTATCGAGGATGTAAGGCATGTGTACGTGTAGGAAGAGAGGAAAGTGATTGGTTCTCGGTGAATGTAGGTTTGCGGCAGGGGTGTGTGATGTCTCCATGGTTGTTTAATTTGTTTATGGATGGGGTTGTTAGGGAGGTGAATGCAAGAGTTTTGGAAAGAGGGGCAAGTATGAAGTCTGTTGGGGATGAGAGAGCTTGGGAAGTGAGTCAGTTGTTGTTCGCTGATGATACAGCGCTGCTGGCTGATTCATGTGAGAAACTGCAGAAGCTGCTGACTGAGTTTGGTAAAGTGTGTGAAAGAAGAAAGTTAAGAGTAAATGTGAATAAGAGCAAGGTTATTAGGTACAGTAGGGTTGAGGGTCAAGTCAATTGGGAGGTAAGTTTGAATGGAGAAAAACTGGAGGAAGTAAAGTGTTTTAGATATCTGGGAGTGGATCTGGCAGCGGATGGAACCATGGAAGCGGAAGTGGATCATAGGGTGGGGGAGGGGGCGAAAATTCTGGGAGCCTTGAAGAATGTGTGGAAGTCGAGAACAATATCTCGGAAAGCAAAAATGGGTATGTTTGAAGGAATAGTGGTTCCAACAATGTTGTATGGTTGCAAGGCGTGGGCTATAGATAGAGTTGTGCGCAGGAGGATGGATGTGCTGGAAATGAGATGTTTGAGGACAATGTGTGGTATGAGGTGATTTGATAGAGTAAGTAACGTAAGGGTAAGAGAGATGTGTGGAAATAAAAAGAGCGTGGTTGAGAGAGCAGAAGAGGGTGTTTTGAAATGGTTTGGACACATGGAGAGAATGAGTGAGGAAAGATTGACCAAGAGGATATATGTGTCGGAGGTGGAGGGAACGAGGAGAAGTGGGAGACCAAATTGGAGGTGGAAATATGGAGTGAAAAAGATTTTGTGTGATCGGGGCCTGAACATGCAGGAGGGTGAAAGGAGGGCAAGGAATAGAGTGAATTGGATCGATGTGGTATACCGGGGTTGACGTGCTGTCAGTGGGTTGAATCAGGGCATGTGAAGCGTCTGGGGTAAACCATGGAAAGCTGTGTAGGTATGTATATTTGCGTGTGTGGACGTATGTATATATATGTGTATGGGGGTGGGTTGGGCCATTTCTTTCGTTTGATTCCTTGCGCTACCTCGCAAACGCGGGAGACAGCGACAAAGCAAAAAAAAAAAAAAAAAAAATATATATATATATATATATATATATGTGCGAAGAGTTGAAACAGTATTATGGGCTTTGAAAGGCAGTATTTTTTAATGGTGTTAAATGTTATATATGCATTGTAGAATTCTATAGAATTTAACCAGCACTGATTATTAGATTCTGTAAATAATGGATGACAAAATATGACCATTCAGATATATTTTGTTGATTCTGAAATTTTCATGAGTGAATTGGAGTTGATGCCAGTTGCATCATGAAGTTATAGGTTTCATAAACATTGTGTTTAATAGTTTGTGATCATATGATACTACTACTGATGTCAAGATTTGTATAGTCATTTAAGAAGTGTTTGAAGACGAGATGATTGTATGATTATGACATCTGGTTATATTCTAACCAATATTACTTTACACCTCTCTTTACTAAAATGAAAATAAAAGGGGTTTTATGCATAATCTGTTAATGGTTAGTACCTAATTGATTAAGCCCCAGGATATTTTGTATACCAAGAGTGTTTACAACATGTTTGCTGGCAAAATGTAATTGAAGCTGGCCATTTATCTCCAGTAAGAATTCATGAGGTTTAGAGTAGTCATTAAAAGTGAAGGAAATTATCAGCTTTAACTGTTGCTGAAAATCTTCAATAGTATTTAGTCAACAAAGGAGCCAGTGTGTCAGAAAGTTGTTTTGTAGTATAAATTGGTATAGTTTATATTATGGTTGTAGGTTGACCTCACTTTTTGTGTTCTATGGTGAGTTAGTTCAGTTTGATTCTTGAGCTGGAAAATGGCCTGTCATGTATACAAAACTGGCTTTCTAAAGTCAGGCAATCAAACAAGTATACATTTCAGGTCAAATGTAATGCAAAATGATATGATTATACATGTATATTCATATTGTATAGATATGCATTTATGATTATTAATATTAACATTGTTTGATATTTTACTCTGTCATAAATCTAATTGTTATTAATTGAAAACCCATTTTGTGGTTTGTCTGAAGCATACTTAGTAACAGGTGTCATTTGCCAACTTTTTTCCATTATAGATATAAATGTTATTGCCTCTCTTATCTACTTGATTATATGTGAAGTAGAATCATCACACCTTTTAGAAAGCTAGGTAGATATCACTTCATGGGTATTTTCAAGATATTTCACAAATTGGTGTTATTTGTGGGAACATTATCTTGTTTACTCTGTTCTGAAATTATGATTCCTTTGATATATCAATATCACTTCATTACAGAGAATAGAATGAACTGAAGCATCTTCATTATGTGCTGCTCAGTATGGTGCAGGAGGGAGGAAGTACAGAGACATTGATACACCTCTGTCTTGTTTATTATTTGTGCCTCACCTGCTAATTTCTTTAGTCCTCTTCCAGTACAAGAAAATTTTTACACTATTTATTAAGTATTTTGTTTAAGTATGTAGAAGTTGAAGAGATAATGAATGTGGGAACAGATAACAAAAAAAGTGTTATAAGGTGCCCAACTTTTTCTTCATCTTCCTCCTCTTATTTCTTTTTTAAGATCTGTTTTTATAAAAGTGACATGACAGGTGAAGACTCAGATTCCATTCTGACCTTATTGATGATAAGTTATCTGTGTAAATCAAAAGTACTTCCGTTTCTTAACCTGGTGAATGCGTAAGCCTATAGATTGGATTAGTAGTTGGTTTCAAGTTGAATTTTGCTTATAGATTCGACTAAAGCTGTGCTACATTCAGGAGCAAGTAGGGGATGATCTCTTTTTAGATAAGGAATTCTTTGGGCCCTCTCCTCCCCTTCTCTCTCTCTTTCACTCTCTCTCTTTCTCTTTTTTTTGTCACAGTGTAACCTCAACTAGGTAGTCTGTACAAAGTGAAGTAGTAAGATCAGAAGTACTGTCATTTCTTAGTATTTTGTGATGAGGCAGTATGACAAGGGAGAGATAGAGTTGGGAAATAATGTAGCAGATACAGAATTCAGGAAGGGATTATGCTTTTCAGGGAAAGGAATGCCACCAGAATATATCCTTGGGGATAGGGGAGCAAGAATACTTCCCACGTATTCCCTGCGTGTCGTAGAAGGCGACTAAAAGGGGAGGGAGCGGGGGGCTGGAAATCCTCCCCTCTCGTTTTTTTTTTTTTTTTTTTTTTTTTTTTTTTTTTTTTTTTTTTCCAAAAGAAGGAACAGAGAATTGGGCCAGGTGACGGTAGTCCCTCAAAGGCCCAGTCCTCTGTTCTTAACGCTACCTCGCTAATGCGGGAAATGGCGAATAGTTTGAAAGAAAAAAAAGAATATATATATATATATATATATATATATATATATATATATATATATATATATATATATATTGAACTCATTGAATAGATAAGTTTCGTCCTGGGCGGCGGGATTTCGAACCCTTGTCGTCCCGCGCGGCACGCCGGTACGCTAACCATTGAACCACGGGACGACAAAAAGCTTTCCTCCTCAGAGCAGCCAGTGGTCCATGGGATCCCCCATCCCATCTCTCTCCCAAGCCTTCCAGGTCACGAGATGGGGATCTCATGGACCGTCGCTTGATCTGGAATGGAAAACTCGTGTCATCTCGTGGTATAATGGTTGGCGCACCCACCTGCCACAACGATAAGATCGGGGTTCGAATCTTTGGCTCTCATGGGTAAGAAAAAAAAAAACTATATATATATATATATATATATATATATATATATATATATATATATATATATATAAACTTGTAGTGGTTTCTGAATGCAGTATCAATAGATTATCTGATCGGGTTACTACTGTGCGATGATTCTGAGTGTGATATGAAACAGTCTTATCAGATGTGTTGCTAACCACCCAGATGGTAGCAGACCAAGATGTAGTGTTGTACAGGCTTGCCTGCCGGTCTGCACATATCTGACGAAGGTAGATTTGTGCACGGCGAAGAGTTCAGCCGTAGATCATCTGGGAGAAATGATGGACATGATCGTGTTTATTGTGAATATCTGACTTGGTATCTGAAAAACTTGTCCCCCAAAAAACACATGTATTCACGATGTTTACTGTTATATACTCTTTAAGCAATTTCCAATGGATTATTCATATATAGCTAATGATATATCGAAATCATACTTTGGTTGATATTGTTATTGTCATTATCTGTGTAAGGTAAAACTTCCTCAAAAAAAATGTCTTAGAAAATTATGGAAATGGGGAAAAAAAACAACTGAATTATTGACTGATTTTTCCACCCTCTGAATTATCACCCTTCCTAGATCATCATTCCATTATCTTAAGTCTTTCCATACCATGCCTCAGTCATCTGCCCATCTTCTTTCTCAGTTATTATAATTGATTTTTCTCTCTTTGCAGGTAAGACGTTAAGACGAAGTGATGAAGGTGGTCACACGAGGGAAAGAAAAGGTCAGGATAATTAGGTCACATGACTGGTGGTCAAGGTAATGAAATGCCCAACAGGTAAAGGTCAGGTTAGAAATAGTATGCATGAGAGGTAAAGTTAGGATTAGTACATGCATGACAGTTAAAGGTCAAAATATTTATATCCAGTACAGGTGATGGTCAAGATAGTGTTATGCATGATAGTTTAAGGTGTACATTACCGTCTGCATGGTAAGTGCAGATGTTTTTGTGGATTATATATATATATATATATATATATATATATATATATATATATATATATATATATATATATATATTTATGTATATATGAAGTAAACGAACATGTAGAGAAAAAAGTATGAAAGTAAAACCCACACTTGACGGAGACATGATTTATTTTGGAATCCACCACAGACCCAGCCTTTCACAAGTCCTTCCCAATTGAAAGGGCTTGTGAAAAGCCGGATCTGTATTGGATATGAAAATACATCTCGTCTGTGTGAAATGTGGTTTTCATATGTATAGGGATGGCGAAGACACTCCGCAGGGTCTCATGCTAATGTGCAACGAAAACGTGTCGGCACTGACGGAAATTTGCTGCAATAGGTTGGTCGTGTTCACTTTCGGCTGCTTCACTACACAGCTGACACAACAACGTGGCTAGAAACCTTGGGCAAGATCTGAAGTAGGATTTGCCAGACCTATCAGTTTCTTTCCTCTAATTCTTCTTTTTCTTCTTTGTTGTCATTACCAGCATCTCCACACCGTTTCACATCACAAAGTTTTGAACAGACAAAACCAAGCAGCTTATATCAAGGAGACTTATCATTTTTCTCTTTTCCTCTACCTATGTTAGAGTTGTGGGTGTATCTACGTGTGATGTAGCCCCTGACACGTGCACCCGCGGCACGCGATTTGATGCTGCTTCCCGCCGTTTGTGTGAAGACTAGCCATACTGGGATTGGCTGTTATGTTGTATTGGTTGTTATGGTGTCTCTTCTCTCCTCGTACAGGGAAGCTGTGGAATTCTCTTTCTTCCCTCGTCTTTCTCTCTTGCTATAACTTCTCCACTTTTGATAATCAGGTCGTCAAACACCTAAGTAGCTCAGCTCAGCTCCCGTTCCATTTTTGATATCGTGTTTTGATCTGTATATTATTTTACCTTTCCAGCCGACATGTCTTCAGCTGAGGCATACTTTTCCCTGTAGTACGTCGGGCCATCATTAAGAATGAGAGAGAAAATGGCCATGATAATGACAGGTTTCACAGTCGATGGTTGTATTAATGACAGGTTTGCAAGATATAGTTTATCATGATGTAGTTTATCACGGTAACAAGATTAACGGGTCAAGATCATGATAGATGTTATCATAGATAAGGGATGAAGAATTCATTGTAGGTAAATCATTATAATTATTCATTGTAATTAAATGTGACGTCATTCCTTCTCCTCCTCCTCCTCCTCTTCCTCCAACTCTTTTGTTTCCCCAACTCCTCGTAGTCGTTCGCAGGACCTAGTGTGATTTGCCCAAGAGTTCTTGGTGCATGACGGCAGTAGCGTGTGTGTCCTGTATCACACCAGGCTGAACTGCTACCTTGCGTAAGTCTTCTGGTAGTGTGTGGCCTCTACCACCACACCATGTGGGGCTACCACCCCAGGTGGGAAAGTCTCAGGGTAGTGTGTGGCCTCTACCACCACACCGTGTAGGGCTATCACCCCAGGTGGGAGGGTCTTCTGGTAGAGTGGGGCTACCACTCCAGACTGGAGGGTCTTCAGACAGAGGAACCTTGTTTATCCTGGCCTTGAGAGCAGCAGTTGGTAGAAGTTCTTCAAGTGGAAATTTCTGCTCAGTTGGGACTTTAGTGTTCGCAAGTTCTGGGAAGTTACTGGCAGTACTTCCGTAGACTTATGCTGGACTTGTAAGTTTTTGTTAGTCAACGACGAAATTGTTCTTCGTTCGTCATATCTTCGAAAAATCTTGTAAGAAATTAATTTGTGTTTAAAGTAATATATCTAGGATTTTTTTTTTCCCATTTCCTTTTGTTTAGTATATCACAGAGGGTGGGTAGTTGAGGGTCTGGTAACTCCATTTCCAGTGTTCAGTGGAGTTTTTGTTGGAAGTTACCCCTGCCTTGAAAGACAGATTTTACCCCTACCACGGAAGAAACAAACTACCCCTTCCAAGAGAAGACATACATTACCCTGCCGTGGAGTACGTAGGTTACCGCTGCCACGGAAGACCAGTATTAACCTTGCCATAAGAGACGCAAGTTATCCCTGCCATGATGGACGGAAGTTCCCCCTACGTGGGAAGACGCATGATTCCCATAACACGAAGGACATAAGTTACACCTGTTACGGAAGCGGCGGACTTGCGTCACACCATGTCAAACGCCTTGGAGTTGTCGAGGACCACGGGCCAAAGTTTCGCTAAAATTCTTGAGATGAGTAGGACCAGAGGTAAGTCGCATAGGAGAGGAGATGACGAGTGAACCTCGCTTAGTGAAGGTTTTATTGAGGATCAGAGAGAAGGGAATGGGATTCTAAGTACCTGAGAAAGTGGGAGTTTAAGGAGAGTTTCGAAGCCTTTGAAGATAGAGGAAGTAAGAACAATGGGCCGATGGTTCAGTGGGTTGGGACGGTCTCCTTTCTTAGGTATAGGCTGCACCAAGGCGTGCTTCCAAGGAGAAGGGAAACTCAAGGTCTTGAAACACGAAAAGAGCGAGCATTGATCAGACACAGATCGGAGGCACACTCCCTTACGACTCATGAGGGTATATCCTATGGACGTTACGCCTTGCCTATTTGGGGCAGGGAGGGTCCTCGGAAGACCCATGATTAAGGAAAATAATACGGGCTTCTATAAGTTAGGCAGAACAGAGACGAGGACTTGAGGAACAGTCCAGAGCTGAATTAGAGGAAAATTCAACCCAAGTGGAGATTAAGCGAAGATACGGAGTCAAACTATACATGGATGTGGCAGGACCCCCAAAATACACACACACAAGCCAGCTCTGCCATCATTATAAATCCCTCGCCCTCCCCCCGTGTGCCTCCTGGCTCGGGGACATGAATAAAGCACTCTACTTCGTGAGGGGAACACTCCCGACCTGGAATTTGAATGACTGACGACGTTGGCAAGATCGTTGTTGTGCTATTGAACCAAATATATACATTGGTGGGGAGGGAGGAGGCTGCTGCCCGATTCAGGTGCAGCTCTTGTTGGACGGAGAGTGGCTTAGTTGCCGAGGGAGTGAGGGAGGTTGTGGCTTCAAACTCCCCATCGTAAAGGTTCACGTTTCTTTTTTGTATAAAGCTT